>NC_135212.1:28319452-28361952 GCF_052324685.1 Brachyhypopomus gauderio
ACTGTTCCTGACAGTAAACAGGCCTGTTTTTCTTTGACACTACTGTACAAAGAGCCTTTATGGTCTGTAGCACCAGCAGACCGGTGTACATAACAGCCCTCGGCACACCTGGTCTTGAGTTTAGTGGTCGCCCCTGACCTAGTTCACACTGTGTGTGCCATGAGGACTACATTGTAAATATATCTTTAGATGTCTTAAATCAGGAACACTACGCCATGTAGTTCCACCACCCTCGAGACCTGAAAGTGGAGTCTGAAGTCATAGGTTAACACGGAGCTCAGAGGCACAGGGCACCACGCTTCCGCACTACGTCACTAGGGGGCATGCGTGCGGGCGTCGCTGCAGGACACAGCCCTGCAGAAGGATACAGGGCTGCTCGGCCTGTCTCAACACCTTCCCGTCGCAGGACAGACAGGTGCTCCTGGCGTCGGTGATGAGGAACACCAGGTTGGTACTTGGGAGCTTCTCAGCCCGGTACATTCTGGGGAAGAGAAAAACAATAAATACACCCACAACACTTAAGCATGTGACCCCAGAAGAGGAAAGATGATCAAGAAGGAAAAAAAAAAAAACCGCCTCCGCCTTAAACATGTGCAAATGCTTCGCACTCATGCAAAGCTAAACATTTAGCTGGTGATTCGTCAAAATATACAAAACGTCAGTCAGTGTATTTCTTTTTTAAACACCCATTACTGGTCAAGTAGTGAGCACTTGGTGCTAACACACCGACCATGTGCTAAAGTCTTTAGCGAGTGTGATCTTAGATCAGCGTGTCCTGTTGGAAACCTCCACTGGTTTTGCAGCGTGTTACATGTGCAGCGCTGGATGCTTTCTGGGCAGCTCAACATCACTCTGTTTTCTCTCAGCTGCCCTCTTTGGAACAGAGTGACTCATCACTTTGTAGTGCAGTGTGTGGGGAGAAAGCAAATGTGCGCACATGTGGGTGTATGTGTGTGTGCAGGTGTGCATGCGTGTGTGTGTGTGTGTGTGTGTGTGAGTGTGTGTGTGGGGTGTGTGTGTGTGTGTGTGGGTGTGTGTGTGTGTGTGGATGTGTGTGTGTGTGTGTGTGTGTGTGTGTGTGTGGGGTGTGTGTGTGTGTGTGTGTGTGTGTGTGTGTGTGTGTGTGTGTGTGTGTGTGTGTGTGTGTGTAGATGCACACTGATCTCCTGTATATAAAAGACCAGCCACCTCTGCTTAGTTTTTTTCTATAGTATCGTAGCCGGTCCTGGTGTAGTGATGCACACGTCTGCGCGGCACAGTTAGTGTTCGCTTTATACGCAGCATGTCGACCTGCAACGGCTCTGGTCACAGTAACGTTCAGAAGCAGCTTTTCATTCCTGTTTGAAATGCAGATTTCCTTCTTGATCGCAGGTTTGCACCAGATCTCCGCGTGTCGCATTCCTGCAGCCCGAGCGGGGGCACGGCCGTGCGAGGGGGGATTGAGTTACGCGCTCTCAAAGCGCGCCGTACTCCCGCCATCTCACAAATGGATTTCTCTTTATGGCGCTCGTTAAACTTTACATGTCGAAAGTAGTTAACATGGAAGAAAAACTATCGTACACAGAGTTGCACGCGGGCCTCGTAAAGGCGGGCCGGCCCGCCGGGCCGACCCTCCAGACACCTCTCACGTTCCCGGAGATCCATCAGAGCCGCCAACAGCAGGATTTACGGCCGGCGGGATATCGGACGGATCAAGGGGACGTGGGCTCGGGCAGCCAGAGGAAGGATGAGGGGGTCTGGGAGCTGAGGCCCCGTGGCCAGAGGAGGAGAACACAGGAGGCGAGTCATCCCTCTCTGGGGGGTCATACAGATGAGCAACAATCCAGGAGGAGAAAAGAGTGGGCAAAATGCACATGGAAAAACGCACACACAAAAACACACGCGCAAGGACAAAAACACACACATACAGAGGCAGACACACAACAAACAGAGTTCTCCTCCTCTCCCCTCACCTTGAGCAGTTCCCACAGTCCAACACACCATGGAAAGACCTGTTATCATTCTCAAAGAAATACTGAGTCTGCTCTGTTATACAGCTCTCTTTAGAGTATGCGTCAGAGAGGTCTTCCTCTGCGTAGGCTGGAAAATACACACACACACACACACACACACACACACACACACACACACACACACATACACATACACACAAATTACAAACATACATATGTGCTCAACTGAGGTAGAGAGAAAGTGTGTGTGTGTGTGTGTGTGTGTGTGTGTGTGTGTGTGTGTGTGTGTGTGTGTGTGTGTGTGTGTGTGTACATGTTTTGTAAATATATATAGGGAGAGCTGAAAGAGAAATCAACCTACCTGCCTCCAGGATGCTCGGGAGAGTGATGCTGAGGATGAGGTGCTGTAGCATTGACCTGAGGAAGAGAGAACGACAGAGAGGACGAAAAAGAGAACAAAAGAGAACAAAAGAGAATGAAAGAATGAGAGAATGAAAGAACAAAAGACAGAATGAAAGAGAGAACACCTTCATAAATCTGTAGCCTCAGAGGAGATAATGCTGGACCCACACAAGTCCACTTACCAGGCAGCTGTGGTCGCCCACCAGCCCACACTCAGAAGGTCTGCTACAGTCGGCTGAAACAAAGCACACACACACACACACACACACACACACACACACACACACACACACACACACACACACACACACACAGCATGAATATGAATATGCACTTATGCAAGTGTATGAACATCTCAGACATCTCAGATACACACGAGCATGCATGTGCACGCACACACAGCCTCTCCTACCACGTAGATGGATCGAGGTCCAGCACCTGTCTTGTGATCGCGCTCAGGGTCGCACACTGACTGGTAGTCGTAGGTTTTATTAAAGGAGTATAGAGAAGTGTTCACCAGACTGATCATCAGTACAGGGTCCACCTCACCGAAGAACTGACCTATCTGAATAGGCCAAACAAGCACGCACACACACACACACACACACACACACACACACACACACACACACACACACACACACACACACACACACACACAGAAAACATTCTCATTTCATATTAAACACAGAATCACTATCTAGAGTCTCTAGAAATGATAATTTCTTTCAATATGCATGAAAGAATATGTAATACCTTAAATTTTTTTGCTAAGAAATAAAAGTATTATAATGTTAAGGAGATGTTAAGACAACATTACGGAGATGTTATGAAGATGTAAAGGAGATATTAAGGAGATATTAAGAAGACATTGAGATGTTAAGGAGAGGTTAAGATGTTAAGGGGAAATTAAGACGACATTAAGGAGATGTTAAGGAGATATTAAGGAGATGTTATGGAGATGTTTAGGAGATATTAAGGAGATGTTAAGAAGACATTGAGATGTTAAAGAGATAATAAGGAGATGTTAAGAAGACATTGAGATGTTAAAGAGATAATAAGGAGATGTTAAGAAGACATTGAGATGATGAGGAGATGTTAAGGACTCTTGCAAGAGAATAAATGGTAAGAGCAAAGGAAGCACCAGAGAGCAGTGATCATGATTCACTTCCAGGACCCCCCACCCAAACCCAGGACCCCCCACCCAAACCCAGGACCCCCAACCAAACCCAGGACCCCCCACCCAAACCCAGGACCCCCACCCAAACCCAGGACCCCCAACCAAACCCAGGACCCCCCACCCAAACCCAGGACCCCCACCCAAACCCAGGACCCCCCACCCAAACTCCATTCTTCATCTGCTTGTTCACTAGCACAGCATATCAGGGGTGTTGAATAAAGAAATCACATTGATAACCACCTGGGCTTAATTAACACTTAAAGCATACTCATTCAGGTCCAGCTGTAATTAACACCTACAACACTCATTCAGGTCCAGCTGTAATTAACACCTACAACACTCATTCAGGTCCAGCTGTAATTAACACCTACAACACTCATTCAGGTCCAGCTGTAATTAACACCTACAACACTCATTCAGGTCCAGCTGTAATTAACACCTACAACACTCATTCAGGTCCAGCTGTAATTAACATTTTGTATTTTATAAACTTATGTTACAAAAATGAGGCACCATTGCTTGCATCATCATGCACCCATCTCGCTTATGAAAAACCAATTTCTGGCCATATCCCAGCCAGTTCTGGGGTTACGGTTGGACCTTGTGGCGGTGTCGGAGCGGTAAGACTGGGGCGGCCACGCCTGGACGTCTCACCTGTGCAATGTACTCGTCCTGGTTGGACATGAGCAGGAAGCCTCCGTCATCCAGGATCACGCAGTCCACGTGCTGTTTGAAAACACAGCAAACACAGCCAATGAGCCAGCAGGAGAGCCTCACAGAAGATGACGGACCACCAGGTGGAGCAGATCCAGACCTTATCGTTCCTCAGGCACCCGCAGATCTCGTCCTTGCACTGTGGGGAGGAGAGATCGGGAGAATCGCACGCCGAGAATTCACCAAACGGGCACTTGCATCATTTATTTAGACTGAGTCAGGCCATCACGCCTCCAGCCATGCTGTATGAGCCTGTGTGGCAAGCCTGGAGCTAAATGGCTTCCACATGTTCAGATAAGGAGAGTTTCACTTACGTTTATCTTCAAGGTGGCATTCATGAAGCTGTTCATCCAGGCAGACACATTGAGTTTGACGCCCACCACTGCAAAAGAACAAGTTACACACAAACGTTCCCACTGCAGTGGGACTGCAGCCAGAGCTTTTAAGGCCATGCGTCAATGAGCCTGACCGCTGCCTCCCTGACCACCTGGGATCTGAGCAGCAGACTGACAGCAGCCACTCCAGGACAATAAAACATACATCACAAACCTAGTTTTAATAAGACCTTTCCCAAAAGTCTTTATTGGATGTGTAATATAATATGTTCATGTAATATATGATGATCATGTGGTAATGTAAAAGAGACTTTAATTCAGCTGAATTAATACAATGAAAGTTGCGTTGATCTGCAATTATTATGTGTGCTCACCAGCTGGTTTGAGTTTGATTCCTTTGAAGTCCAGTTCTACGGCTTTACTGACCAAAATACCAGACTCATAGCTGGACTCCCTGCTCTCTGTTTAACAGAGGGAGAAAAGTGCGCACACACACACACACACACACACACACACACACACACACACACACACACACACACACACACACACACACACACACACACACACACACACACACACATCCCTACTCAGTGTATGTACCAAGCTGAAAGATCACAACTCTAACTATTATTAGGCCCAACTGTAAACGGACTGCAGATCAAAAGTCATAGCAGCAGCCCTGAGTACTGCTGGTGCACACAACCCACAAAGGGCTCACGTTAAGGGATTTCTGCTCTATAAATCAGAACTAAACCTGAAACAATGGCTTAATGCATCCTCGCAAGCTTGATTCTAGGCATACCCTAGAGATGTGTTGTACTTGTGTGTGCTCAAGCATGTGTGTGTGTGTGTGTGTGTGTGTGTGTGTGTGTGTGTGTGTGTGTGTGTGTGTGTGTGTGTGTGTGTGTGTGTGTGTGTGTGTGTGTGTGTGTGTGAGAGTGCGTGTGTGTGTGTGAGAGTGCGTGTGTGTGTGTGTGAGTGAGCATTCCAGACCACACATGCATGCAGGTGAGGAAAAGTCATTTGATGGAAATCCCCAAGTAATATAGTTTATGCCATCTTGGAAGGACAAGACAAAGTGCACACACACATTATATAGAGGCAGAGCTGTGTTCTACACCAGCATGACAAAGACATGGTCTACAAACACACATTCACGTGTACACACACATGCCCACACGCACACATACATGAACACACACACCCACACACACACACCCACGCACAAATACACACTATGCAAACTCCAGTAAACGTAATATCTGGGCAGTGGGAGCGGGACGCATCTCTTACTGTTGACATAGGGGGCAGTGAAGATGTAAATGTCATTGTCTAAACTCCTTTTGTAGAAGCTGGAGTCGTAGGTCTCTGTGTTCTCGTTCCAGTCCTCTGCAGCACTGACATACAGACAGACAGAGTCAGAACAGTAATACATATTTATATTTATCAGGCTATGTCCTGTAATATATAACGAAATATTAAATAGTACAGCCGGATTAATGCACAAAATGAAAAAAATGGTAAATGGATTAAAACATATTTGTTCAGTTTGTTTCCAAACACCTTCTGACAACATTCTGATGCCGTCCTGCTGTTGTGTACCACAGGAACTAGTGTATGAACTCAAATTCACCCTTAAACAGAACCATTATTATTGGAGAAGGGGAGAGATAGGAGAGAGAGAGAAAAATGTGGTGTAGAGTTCCAATGTACCAGAAACTCTCTCACACTTACTGAATCTTTCTCAAAATACATGTTCTTAACATATGGATGAGATACAAGTATCCAAACTGAATGAAAAGCACATACCTGCTGAATCTCACTATAGACAAATAACACATGTCCACTGGTATAACCACAACTAAAATAAGTATCTCTCACCTTTTAGGGTAAACTCTCGTGATTCCACCCTCAGTGGCCACAAACCTGGCTAACACGCCTTCTCTGCAACACATCGCAAAGTACACAACACGTTCAGCCCTGACAAGCACATCTCCATTTTAGCAGGTACTCAGCCACACAAGATGCTCGAGAGTCCATTGTTAAACTAAAGTGAGTCAGGTTAAGTGATTTACTGTAAGTCACTGTGGCAATGTGAGGGAGAGAAAGGCTTCCGGGGAAAATTAAAGCACTCCAAGTCCAATTAGTAAAATGACGCAGAAACTGAACCCTATTCCTCAAAGTGACATATCCTGGCCTTTACACTACTTCAGAAAAGAAAAAACGAACTCCAGCATACTGAATAGATTAAAATCTTTCTCTCCTCACAGATGGTCGGGTTCTTTGATGCAAGTATTTATTAGTGATGGACAAAATAGTACAGAGCGTTAGAAGTAGTATTCGCGTTAGACAGTATTCTTATTTATGGAGGAAGGGCATTAAACTGTTTTACACTCTCTTTACCGATGTACTGTGTAGTATTTGATATGTTGCTGGCACTTATGTTGCTTTTAAGAAGTCTGTTCATCAAAAAAACACGTCCAAACATAACCACCGACATATTTACGCTCTCTGGAGCTGCTGAGGTGTCATGGCTTACAGAGTAAATGTGTCTGGCCGCTGCATGAATGACTTACACAGTCTGCTCCTTCCAGAGCTGGACCAGGTCAGCAGTAAGACCAGCATCCAGCAGAAGCCTGTTGACTAGACTGACATTACCTGGCACACACAGAGAGACAGAGAGAGAGAGAGAGAGGGGGGAGGATCCCTTTGAGGTAGTCAGGGTTCAGGTTTACCATTTAGGGGATACTTTTCTGACTATGTATTTCCATTCTGATAGACATGTTATGATTTAAATCAATGGTCAACACTGGCAGTTAAGTGCTGCTAAAAATAATTTATGGAAAAACTGCAAATGGGTAGAAATCCTTTTAAGTCTGAGTTTAGGATATATCTTAGTCAGGTGTCCCATTACTGAGCTTGATGAGTTTTCCTACATTCCTGACGACATTTTTATTCTTCAGGAATATACTTGAGCTTGTAGTACCATCTGCTTGTATTTCACAAATCAAAATGGTGCGTGACTACATGTTTTTTATTTAAACAATAAAAATCTAACAATAAAATATTTTATGAGGTTTGATTCATTTTGTCTAATAAAAATATCTGTCCATTAAACAAACATTTGGACCACTGTGTAGCATCTAGAAGTGGCCTTCATGTACCTCAAAGTATTAAACTTTACAGCTTAGCTATAGACATCCAAACACACACACACGCACACGCACACACAAACACACACACACACACACACACACACACACACACACACACACACACACACACACACACACACACACACACACACACACACACTCACTCACGCACACACACTTAAATATAATCCCTTTATTGTGTGGTGTGTATGTGACAGGAGTATAAGCAGTGAGTCATTAGATGCTGTGAGTTGGGATGACAGAGCGTAGTGTCACTGCAGGCCAGACTAATCAATTACTGCGCCTGATTCAATCTGTACACTCAGGAGTCACCTTCACACAGAGTCAATAGGACACGCTGTGACATCATTTGAGTGGGAAAGTACCTGAGTCAGCAGCTGAAAGAAAGAACAGCCCCCTCAAAGATATGAAGTCATCCATCGATTTGCATACATCAGAGCAATATGCTCTGTAAAAGGACCAAAGCTTTGATAATGATTTCACAGCACAGTTATGCCAAGGCTGACGTAGTTCAACCCTCAAGGCACATTCTGTTGAAGAATTAAGTTTCTTTGGTGTATTTCTTGACTCCTGACATATATTACAGTATATTATTCATGCCAATACACTTGAAGGTCCAACATCATTTGTTCCTTCTAATTACTTTGTGTTTGCTTACCCAAGGTGCTCTGCAATCATCTGAGCGAGGTGAAAGAATCCACTTACATGTTGGGTCACTGGGGGTTCTCTTGTCAATGTAGTGTTTGAGGTCTATGAGGAGCTGCGTGCTATTGGTGGATAGTTTCAGGTCCTGGCAGTATTCTCTACACAAAGGCATTAGAGTCCACTGTTAGTATCAGAGAAAAGAGGTTTATATATATGCACTGCCAGGATTTATGTTTGCTGATGTACTAATATCTGTGTTTGCTTTTTTATGTTGAGAGTATGATGTACAGGGAGTGCATAAAATATCCGATCTGTGTGTCGTACATTGTCAGAGCTGTTAAGTGAAGGCAAGTGGGATGTCTGATGATGTAAATTTATGGGCTTTCCAAGACTTGGTTTGAATATCAGACACATAAACCTGTCGCTACTAAAGACAATGGAGGGGGGTCTGTGTTTTCTCACACGTCTCTGTGTGTTTGACCTACCTGGGTGCTATAAAGGTGTAACCATACTCCTCAAATTTC
The DNA here is from genome assembly GCF_052324685.1 of Brachyhypopomus gauderio. NCBI lineage: Eukaryota > Metazoa > Chordata > Actinopteri > Gymnotiformes > Hypopomidae > Brachyhypopomus > Brachyhypopomus gauderio. The sequence continues at coordinate 28,328,384 of NC_135212.1, forward strand.
TCCACTTGCATAGTCTCTGAAACTGCAGAGAAGGAGAAGTGACATCAGAACCCCACGTGCGACTGCAATGAAACGTGACGCCAACACATTCACATACGGACGCGTGAACGAATGAACAAATGAACAAATCATAATCAAATCAAATAATCTAATACATATACGTCAGCACAGGAGAGTACAACAGGCTGCAAAGCAAACTGCAATCACGCATCACGTAACGAACACAATACGTGCAAAACAATAAAAGCCCCTGTTGGTCTCACACACTCACACATTCGCCACTGCGATAGGATGGCTGAATCAGGTCTGAAATGATAGTGGGTGACAGAAACATGCGATTGGAGGGAAGATAAAATGCTAAAGCAGATTGCTGAAATGAGAGAGAGAGAGAGAGAGAGAGAGAGAGAGAGAGAGAGACAGAGAGAGAGAGGGAGAGAGAGAAGGAGAGAGAGGAAGAGAGAGACACAGAGAGAGAGAGAGAGAGAGACAGAGAGAGAGAGAGAGAGACACAGAGAGAGAGAGAGAGAGAGAGAGAGAGACAGAGAGAGAGAGAGACAGAGAGAGAGAGAGAGAGACACAGAGAGAGAGAGAGAGAGAGAGAGAGAGAGAGAGAAAGAGAAAGAGAGAGAGAGAGAGAGAGACAGAGAGAGAGAGAGAAAGAGAAAGAGAGAGAGAGGGGGGGTTGGTTCAAAAGTGTTGTACTTGCCCTTGTCCCCTGTAGTGAAAACCCCAGATTAGACAAGAGAGGGAAAGACAGGGTTACACAAATAAAAGCAGTCAGCATTGCGAAGGCCATAATTGTCATACAGGTCATTTCATATAGAACAGGCAGGGCAAGAGGCTGCATGATGTGTCCTGCTGATGTTCGCTGGGCTTCCAGACACACACGCCTCTACTCACTCACACTGGAGCAGCTGCACAGAGCCTCACCACACACACACACACACACACACACACCAAGGGGGGGGGGGGGGGGTATTGCTGCCCCACACAAGACGCTGGGGCTCGTCCTGCAGTTCTGCTCCAACTAACTGCAATAAATCCAGAGTGCGCCTGTCTCCTGGGTTTAGGACTGAGGCTCGAGGTTGGAGAGTGCATGAGCTAAACACTGAGAAATGTAAGACATGCTCAACTTCATCAGACATGCACGCCATCGCCACTGGCACACGATTAGAGAAGGCAAGTTATTAAAAATTAGCTCAGCCGTCTTCAGCTCGGCTGTGGTAGTGTGGAGCAGCTAATATCATCAGGGTGATGAATGCTGCACCGGCCCGGCCCGCTTTGATGAAGGTGCTGCTTAAGGAGTGTTATGATGCGGCGCAGAGGGACGCCAAGGCCCGATCTGCTTTAGACTGGACCTGCTGGTGTAATCAGGCATGTTAGCTGCACTGAACTCAGCAGGTGTATCATGTGTGTTTCTGTTTGTGAGCTCTAATACAGGCAATCGCACTCAGGACCGCATGACGCACGTCAGAGATTATGAAGACATCTGTGTTGAGCTCTTTGAAACTCCTGGTCATGTAATTACTTCCATACGCTGCTTTTGCAGCTTTTGCTTACGAGCAAACTCACAACAAACCCAACAGAGACACCACGGCTGTCCGGCTGTGGGGCAAAAGGCGTGAAGGCTGGGCGTGGCCTGCTCATGCTCCTCCCATTACTGTGCCGCACGGCTCCCCAGAGCCTCTCTCTCGCCTCCCGGCCCAGCGGAGTGAGGGGTGGGGAGGGCGGAGGGAGGAACGAGGCCCCTACAGGAGCGCTGGGGTTGGAGCGGCGGGCACCGTGGGGGCCCCCGCGAGACAGCCCCCCACCCATCACCACCTCCACCTGGCCTGGCTCTGAACAAGGCCATAAACATGGGCCTGCCTGCCTTACGCCAGGGGAGGAGAGTGACCAGACTGGGGAGGCAGGGAGCTGACACACACACACACAAACACACACACACACACGCCTATGTATGCACGCTCATAGCTGCAGGAGGATGCATCAGACTCTTTCTCTGTCTCCTGGGGCAACCTTAAGCTCGTGAAACCTGAAGTTGAAAGGGACAGATGGATCTACACTCTGGCCGTAGATCAGACTGACAACTGACATCAAACTGATACATGACAAAACTGGGCTTTACAATTCGGCGTAATACTGTGATAGCAGCTTTTAACAGTGATTAATAGCATTTTTTGCAGTAGATCTGATGCACAGGCCAGAACCATCTGTTCCAGCAATAACCAAAGTCCAGGCTGAAGGCACCAGAGGGTGTGACCACTAACAGAAGAGGGTGTTTGGGGGATAGGGGGCCTTTCACTGAGACTACATATTCCACGATCCTTGTGCACAGTATAATAATCAGAGATCTACTGTACAGGCAGCATAAAAACAGCTGTGCACACACACTTTATAAGTAATCACACACACAGAGTGATCTATCAGTAATCACACACAGTGATTTATCTGTAATCACACACAGAGTGATTTATCAGTGAACAGACAGGGACATTTGCACATGAATAACACCAACGATACAGGGTCCAATGTCAAAGAAGAATGTTATATTAGTTCAAGCAGGTATGTACGGAGTTTCTGCAGGACCATGAATGCGCATATTACTTAAGAACGTGAAATGTTGTTCTGATGCTTTTGGTTTTTCTGTCAAAATTCAAATGTCTAATAACTAGTAAAAAAAAAATTTGAAAAAGTCTATATATATATATATATATATATATATATATATATATATATGTGTGTGTGTGTGTGTGTGTGTGTGTGTGTGTGTGTGTTTCATTTGGTGGGTTGTGTGTTTGTGTGTGTACGCTCAGACAGGGTGGAGACCAACTGGACCTGTGCTTCACACAGCAAGCAGCCTTAGAAAGACCCAAATCGTTCCATCTTACACACACACACACACACACACACACACACACACACACACACACACACACACACACACACACACACACACACACACACACACACACACACACACACACACAGAGCCCCAGTGCAGACATTTCTAGAAACCACCACAACTGAGATCATCTGTCCCACTTAAAGGCAGAGGAGTGAGCAGTGTGCACAGATACTCACACATGGCTGGCTTTATGTCTCCTAGGGTTGCCTCAATGTAATGCATGTTGTATTCAGGCAAAACCAAGGCCAAGCTGCAGAAAACACACACACACACACACACACACACACACACACACACACACACACACACACACACACACACACACACACACATACACACATACACTCATACACACACACACACACCCCAAATTAAACACATTTCAAGTCTGTTATGTTAAAGGAACTGTTGAACACATTAAATCAAACAGGAAAACAAGAAAACAAACAGGGCGAGTAGCTCTGTGAGCAAACCTGTAGTCTGTGAACTCACCTGTGTTCTGTCAAAACACCTCTAGTCTGTGAACACACCTGTGCTCTGTCAAAACACCTCTAGTCTGTGAACACACCTGTGTTCTGTGAACTCACCTGTAGTCTGTGAACACACCTGTGCTCTGTCAAAACACCGGTGCTTTGTCAAAACACCTGTAGTCTGTGAACACACCTCTACTCTGTAAACACACCTGTGGTCTGTGAACACACCTCTAGTCTGTGAACACACATGTGGTCTGTGAAAACACATGTGGTCTGTGAACACACCTCTAGTCTGTGAACACACCTGTGGTCTGTGAACACACATGTGGTCTGTGAACACACCTGTAGTCTGTGCCGTTGACGGGTACCCATGTGTAAGTCCTCACTCCTCGATCAATGTATCTCTACATTAAAACAAATTAATGCAATGCTCAAATGAAATGAAAACTGGTCTTTGAAGATGCAAATGAACAATATGGACGTTTTGCACACCTCATCCTGCGATTTGACAAGGGTTTCGATCGTCTTCTCACCAGGGTCTCTGTCTATCATCATTGTTCTTATCTAGAGAAAAGCATAAGGCACTGGGTGATCTGGTGGTGTAAAAAAGCACTGTGTCATGTATGGAACATGGACCAACCCATGTTCCCCATCTCAGAAACACTGCATCCTTCGGCTGGCTAGTCCGAACTATGAAAGGTCTGGTGCAGCTGTGGATTGACTGGATCCAAGGATTAAGTAAAAGCACTGTGTTGTGATCTAGAAAGCTTTGCATATTCAGATGTGGTTTTAACAAACTTTGTCTGACATTTGGGTACCAAACCCTGCAGCATTAGATGGCTGAGCCGTGTTTAAAAAGAATCATCTACACATCTGCTTCCTGACACCAGGCCCACAGAGGAGCCTACATGAACTGCATGCGATCCTTACTCTAAGCTTCTAACATGTCTGCTCGCACTGGAAATGCTCGGACACACAAGGTCTGGTATGTATGCAAATTGGCATTCTACCAATAATAGCCCACCTACCTAAACTCAAACATGCTCTACCCAGAAATATCATGGGAAACACAGGTTCCAGTTATAATCCAAAAATGGAAGATTTAGGAAATTGTGTGTGTGTGTGTATGTTTGTGTAATAATAATAATAATAATAATAATAATAATAATAATAAGAATAATCTCCACTTATATAGCACCTTTCAAAGTACCCAAGGACAAAATACAAAACAGAACAAAAAAACAACAAAAACAGAAAGAAAAACAGAAATCCCATAGAACAGACCTAAATTGAAGAAGTTGTGAGACAATGTTGAGAAAATAGATGGGTTTTTAAGTGTGGAGTGTGTGTGTCCGAGACACTTACCTGGACTTTAATATCATTTTCGAGCTCAGCATCCAGAAAATCCAGAGTAACAGGTTCCTGGAATTTTGGATTCTACAGAGATGGATTACAGATTACAGATTACATTCAAATTACAGATTACATTTTACACCCAGATTACAGATTTGCACCCAGATTAATGTCTGAAAGAACGATTTTTGATATGACATTACTGCTAATCCTCATAAAATAATGAATGTTTTGTTATAAAATAAATCTTCAAAAAATCCCCTTACACAGATGTAAAAAGACACATTTTCTCAGTTTTGCTTTGGGCTTCAGAATCTGGCAGTTTTGCATAAGAAAAGGAAATGTGTAATCAGCTTTCTGTTCTATTTTAATTATGCATTTCAAGATTTCCATGTATAATTAATCTACTAAGAGGCTATACATTACAATGACCTCAGGGTTAGATCCTCTATGTTCAGTGTTATCTAAGGACTGACTGATTGGTCTTATTATTGAGGGTTATCAGTTGTATTTATCATATATGCAGCATGTATACGTATGCAATGATATTTGGCTCCAGAGCAGCACACATTCATCGTTTGGCCAGTACAGTCAATTTAATTTACGAGTTTGAAAATAGCCAGTGCTGAACGGTTGGTTTTCTTTAATGATGCACACTGACTGATTCATTATTCATATACACCATCACAAATGTTACAAAATGCACTTGAAACAATTCCCAAAGTAATGAGAACTGTGAAAGGGACTAAATCTAGTGGCCTGGTTCTTACGTGACAGGCAGAGATCAGTGTGTGCGTGGTCAAAATGGAGGATGACAAAGACAAAATGAACAGCAAATACGAATTATGATGACGCGACAAAAGAAAACACCACAGACCAAAGAATATGCAGAATAAGAAACAGCAGTACAGCCTTGAACAGAGCTCAGAGCTACAGACAGAGACAGAGAGACTCGTGGGTGAATTAAATATGACCTTATAAAAACAGCAAAAGACAAAAGAGAGGTGCATGAATTAAGAATGTGAAGAACAAAGGAAAAGCGAGAGAAAGAAAAGACACATGAAAGAGAAATAGGGACTCAAAGGGAGAGAGAGGGTGAGAGGAAGAGAGAGAGGGAGAGAGACAGTGAGAGAGGGAGGGAGAGAGGAGGGAGAAAGAGAGAGGGAGAGAGGGAGAGAGATGGAGAGAGAGGGAGGGAGAGAGGAGGGAGAGAGAGAGAGGGAGAGAGGGAGAGAGATGGAGAGAGAGGGAGGGAGAGAGGAGGGAGAGAGAGAGAGGGAGAGATGGAGAGAGAGGGAGAGAGGAGGGAGGCACTGAATATGAAAGCAGAGAGGGTAATGAGAGCCAGGCCGAGCCAAGAGAGGATTTCAAAGTGTCGGGGTCGCCCCGCACTCAGCTACTGCCCCCCTGGGGGTAGGTGGGGGGCGGGGGGGGGCAAATATCTTACGCACATGATTGACATGTGTCGGCTACACGTGTCCGTCCCGCACAGACCCCCTACTATACGATCGGCATTCAGGAGCGCGAGTCTGGCATATGAAAGACATCTTCTCCCATCATCTGATTGGCTATGGAAATACGCAAAACCATCTTGCTCCTTGCCTGATCTACTGTAGTGGAAAAACCTTTGCTGACATTTGTAAGGAAGTGGGTTAAGATGGCTGGTTCTGGTATGAACACTTCTGTCCCATTCATATGCATAGGATAAGATACGATCGAATGCTTGTTTCAGAAAGGCGTGAAATCAATGACATCACTTGAGAGAAAGTTGGACCAAAGATCTTTGTAGAGATCTTCTCTGTTGAGCTACTGCAGAACAAAAGGTCTTCACAAGACTAGCAGCTTCAGTCTGCCAGATCAAAACGTTCCTTAATACACATCAATGCAGCTGAGAAACAAATCCGTATAAAACATATATAATGTAGAACATGCGTATTGATCTATGCATGGATGCAATTATTTGTACATGCCACGTATTTGTAGCTGAAATCCAGGGTTGAGAAGGTCCTGGTTGGTTTTCCTGGCCAGAGACTGCAATGCTCAATGCTCATTGCTCTAGTTAATCAGAAATGACTGCTACAAACAGGAAAGATTTGTTTGAAGAATTATCCCGGTCTCTTCACTTCCTTGAGTGTCCCACCCAAATCACTCCACTTAAAGAGGGTGTTACCCCTATACATCAACACATCACAGTAATGTCACGAAGGTGACATTATGACCACAACAGAGCTCTCATGTAAATAAATGCTATATTAATGAATGGGTAAAAAGTTTAAAAGCCAAATTAAATAAACAAATAAGTATTTTTTGGCCTGTCTTTGCCTGCATCTTTAAATACACAGTTCTGATTACATCGGTCATGGTCCCAAAGCTAAAACAGGCCTGTGCTCACAGACAAGCAGCCTGACCCAGGGACCTGTAGATCAGACTAGACACGTACGGCACCATCAGAACTAGAAAGCACCAGGATTGGATGACAGGGGCCTAACGGGGTCATGATTACTGCTCATCATGGTGATAAAGTGGCTGCAACCCAGCAGGACGATAACATCATTAGCTGCCCAGTCTTCAGAGCAGCAGAGACAGCAGGAAATACCGAAACCTCTTAAACATCTACTGAACAGCCAAGCCTCACTAACCACAACACAGTAATTATTCCTTTCAAACTAAATACAAATGTGAAATCAGACCTAGCGATTCCGTTTGGTTCCCCTTCCTCCCCCTGTTGTGGTCGTGACTACAGAATGGTAAAATTCTTGAAATAAACTCTTTTTGACATGAAAATGGTAACACGATCCAAGTGTTAATGGCGCTGCTTATTACTTTATTTGGAGCGCAAATGTGTAGAGAAATACGTCCGACTAACAAACCCATGATGGGCCAGAAGATTAGCTGAGGTTCCTGAGTCCAGTGCTGTTTGAACCTCATGGAGAAGAACTCAGCCTACAGACAGACAACACTGTCTACTGTATGCCAGTACACATTCTGGTTCATTCCTCTACTAGTCCAGCCTCTTGTCATAGAAAGTTATGGCGTATTTGCCCTTTAACCTTAACTGCAGATTCTGCCTCCTTTTCTGAAAACACGCATTGAAGATGGGGTGAAATATGCATGCAGAGAATATTCATTCCAAAACAACAGCAAGAACAGACAGAAGTTGTGGATCATTGCTCAAACTGGGAGCACCTGAGGAAACGATAATCTCCGTGGACGCTGAAAAGCTGGACCGCTTTGATCTGGATCCTGGAGGGAGAGCTGCTTGGCACCGTGGGGCCACCACGCTGTGAGGGTGTGGGAGCCATTTCCACACTATCACAATCGAATCAAAAGTGTTCAAAAGTATCTTTCAAAGACGGCGGCGCTCACCAAACTCTCCGCACGCCACAGGTTTTTTCCTTAAGCTCCGCCAGACAAATCAGGCCCCTCCCCCAGCTCCTCCCCCTCCATCCAGCTCCTCGCCTCCAGACGCACACACTGCACTCTGAACCGCCTCCAGCAGCCCGGCATCCTGGGGTTCGCACACGTGTGGGTCTGCGTCGCTCGGGGTTAAGCGTGCCGTACACAGTTCAGAGACTCGATCCAAGCCTGCGTCATGCTCAATCAGCAGGGTGAGTGAAGCGGGTGCAGAAGATCACCTCGAATCATCTGCCCCTGCGAGATCAAGCCATCGGTACTGATCCGACCTGGCTCCTCGGGGGAAACATGGGTGAGGTCTGCGCTGTGCTGCACATGGACCCACGGGCCTCCGCTGGGAGCCGAGCGTGCCTGCTAACGCCGTTGCTCCCAACACACACGCGCTGGTCTCGTTGGTGCCTCTCATCAAATGAGCAGGTACTTGAAGGAACGACTGTTTAGCAGTAATGTCCTGTCTGTCTCTCAAAGTGATTTTTGATGCAGGACCATAGAGAGCACAACTCTGTTTTTTCTTGGCTAGTTCTTCAAATCTAAAGCCTAAGGGTTGTATGGCTCTGGAGAAGATGGAAGTCTGACATAAAACTCGATCGCATTTACTGAGAAAATGGGAGTCAGTTCTGTTTATTTGATTTGACTTGGTTGTGGGTAAAAGTTAATGCTCTCCATACATGTGACCTGAAGCACTGTTAGTTTAACGTAGATTTAACAGCAAACATCACACGTGTGTGACCCAGCGTTCCGGCAGGCAGGCCGGCATATTCAGCACGTCTCCTGGCTCGTGTGCCGTGGTTCCTTGACTCCACGGGCATGCGAGGCTCCAAAGAATATCGCAGCGAAGAAATCTGGACTGTTTAAACTAGCCTCTTCGGGCTGCGTGTGCATAACTCAAGCCCTCTGGCTCGTGACGACGGTGTGACGTTAAATCACTGAATGTGTAAACTGTTCTCGGCGGTCCAGCCATGTGTCATACACTTCGCCAGTTTCAGGTCCTTCAACCCGAGGTTCATCCTGCCCAGACAGCGGCTCTCGGTGATGATGTGATAGTGCTTTTACAAGTCCAGCAAGGAGAAGAAAAGACTGTCCTGCTTATCTTCAACATCGTTTAGAGTGCACGCACGCACACGTGCACGCGTACACATGGAAGCTTCTCTCTTGCATTCATCACATATGCCTCGTTTCAGTGATGCATACCACCCTATATGTGGAGTGGAATTCTAGAATCAAAGGCCTCCACAGATAGACTGATATGTTCATGGGCTGGGATCAATTGAGAAACATATATGCGAGTTCACTGCCAGTTTACTGTGCATTACTGCAGGCAAACTGCAAAGGTTATGCATGGAGAAAAAAAAAACCGGCCCGAACGCAACATGTGCTCAGGAGAAGTGGAGGTGCACCGGGGGGCGCACACGCTTCCTCACGCTTCCTCACGCATCCTCACGCATCCTCACGCTTCCTCACGCATCCTCACGCTTCCTCACGCTTCCTCACGCATCCTCACGCTTCCTCACGCATCCTCACGCTTCCTCACGCATCCTCACGCTTCCTCACGCTTCCTCACGCATCCTCATGCTTCCTCACGCATCCTCACGCATCCTCACGCTTCCTCACGCATCCTCACGCTTCCTCACGCTTCCTCACGCATCCTCACTCCTCCTCACGCTTCCTCACGCATCCTCACGCTTCCTCACGCTCTGTAAGTGCATGTTAATACATTCCCCATCCACGGCTTCCACCTGGAGCCAGCAGGTCATGGCAGTTTCTCTCGCTTCTCCGGCAGTATCCTGTCAAATCGCTGGAACACTCTGGTGTTTTGTGTTTTTTTCCAGGTGCTGAAAACTGTTTGCATGTCAATGCAGAAAACTCTAATATGATCAAAAGAAAGGATGAAAAAGAATTTGAAGAGAGAGAGGGACAGAGAGAGAGAGAGGGAGGGAGAGAAAAAGAGAGTGAGCAAGAGGGAGGGAGAGAGAGAGGAAGAGAAATAGAGAGAGAGGGCTAGAGAGGGAGAGAGGGCTAGAGAGGGAGAGAAATAGAGAGAGAGAGAGAGAGAGGGAGAGGGAGAAAGTGAGAGAGGGAGAGGGAGAAAGTGAGAGAGAGAGAGATGGGGATCTGACTATCAATACGTGCAGTACCTGTATGTAACGCATACTTTCAAGTACAAGTTTACCTTGGGCTGGAGGTTTGGGTGGAGCAGCACATAGCCATTGGGGTCAATTGCAAAATAATATCCATTAGGGCCAATCTGAGACACAGAAAGAGGGAAAAGAATTGTAGTTCCACTTCAGAGAAAACATAGTAAACCAAACTGCTGTTAAGGTCTAATGGGCCTTTTCCATAGTGAGAGTCAGTACAATGAATAGCGCAATTCCACTGTGGTGCTGTCCACAATCCCCACTCTCCACTGCTCAAAGCTGTCAATCATCCGCAAGCTGTGTGTGTTAATCAACGGTGTCTGTTCATCTGGAAATACTCCTGGCAACTTAATGGAAAATCAGAACCATTTACAAATCAAATCTAAGTACAAGCAGATGCTTGTGTAATGTACAAGGCGAGCATGAAAGCTCAGATTTTCTCCAGAGTGTCTCCTCTGTGAAAGCCAAAGGAAAGAAGGCTAGATAAGAGAGAACATGTAAGCTCCTACTGTCCCAACAGGACAAGACTGAGACTGTGACTGAGACTGATACAGTGACTGATACTGTGACTGATACTGTGACTGATACTGTGACTGTGATTGTGACTGATACTGTGACTGAGACTGTGACTGAGACTGATACTGTGATTGTGACTGATACTGTGACTGAGACTGATACTGTGACTGATACTGTGACTGAGACGGTGACTGAGACTGTGATTGTGACTGATACTGTGACTGATACTGTGATTGTGACTGATACTGTGACTGTGACTGATACTGTGACTGAGACTGTGACTGACTGAGACTGTGATTGTGACTGATACTGTGACTGAGACTGTGACTGATACTGTGACTGAAACTGTGACTGAGACTGTGACTGTGACTGAGACATGACTCCACCCTGTATTCTGACTCCCCATTTACATTCACACATATGAACTGATGACTTTATCTTTGCTTTAGATCAAATAAAAATGAAATGCTGGTATTTAGCTTGATATGTTGAAATTGTGTTACATTAGAGTGTGTGGATGTGTGAAGGTGTGTGTGTGTTCACCGCATACGCACACTGAAGCGTGGAGTAAGTCTTTTAATGTCATCCAGAGACACATCCACACCCATCACTCCCAGGATGAGCTGGTTCTGGTGCTACATGCAAAAGAAACATTCTGATTTATTGGGTTATAAGAAAGTTCAGACCCATAATTTCAAGGCTTTAGGAATGTTTAGGCATATACGAGTTGTGATGATGCTTTAATTTATCATGCTCAGCTGGTCATGACCCTTTCTGTAACAGGTGTATCGGACATTGTCAGCTATATTCTAGGATGTACAGTAGTGGGGACACACAGCCTGTGCCAGGGGCAGTCCAGACCTTCACGATTCAGCACACTAATCAGCACAACAGGAACTCTGTTATCCAGCTACTCAGAACAACACAGCAGCTCAGAATAACACAGCCTTCCCAGCTGAACTTTACACAGACAGTCACAGACTTTGACCTGCAACCGTTCATTAGAACAAGATATCCCATAATATTTACTAGGAATGTCTTGATGCTTTTAGGTCTGATTTCCCAAAAGGCTATTGTCCTGATAGTTACTACGTCTGGAAGATAACAAACGTGGGCTTTCTGCGTCACTACGAGCTGCTTCTGACTTCAAGTGATGAAAATATCACCCGTTTCCAGCGCCAAGGCTATTAATAGACGTTTGGGTCTGATTTTTGAAGCCTGGAATTCTGGGCTCAGGGCACCGATCCAAACGGCTGTTTGAATGTCAGAGTTTGGAGTGCAGCATTGAGATGTGTGAGTACACAGAAACCTGCTTGCTGGAACCATCCTCCTTTGATTTGGTCTTGTTGAAGACGGGCAGTGTGCCAGTGACAACCAGACCCAGTTCCTGAGGTCACACAGAGGTCAAGCACACAGGTACAGTAAAACGTCTATCCAACTTTGAAACCGTAGCAAATATAATTCTGGCATATGAGATGTCCATGTTAGAACAGGTACTACCAGGGCGTCCAGATAGACGTTGGTCCACTGCACCTGCTTGGCGTCGGCCAGCACCATGGGTCTGCCCAGAACATCCAGGTACTCCTGCACCACAGAGTCATTTCCATCACATATCATGTAAATTGGTCAAATGTGGGCCTTCTACTAGACCACATCTATCTGCATGCCCAAAAATGACAGCTGATGTGCAAATATTTTAGCTGTGTTTCGAAAACATCAAAGCGGTAGTGCACGTTTAAAAGACCTGCGTGTTTATGCGGATTGCTCCAATGGAAGGAATTTCATAGAAGTAACCTAGGAGGAATCAGAGAAGGAGAAATAAGTTCTCTACACTCCTGCTTTCTACACCAACAGACGCGCTTCTTGTTCCTGCCACTAGAGGGACCTCTGCAGCAGTCTCACCAGCACTATAAACTTAGATGTCAAGAATATATGTGTCTCCATGAAAGTCTACTACATAACTTCCTTAACAACCATTATATACTTAAACCATAAATGCAAATGTATCTATCTGCGTAACCCTGGTGACATTTATAAAATAAATAAATAAAAACATAAATGCTAGCATCCAATGAAATGGAACCCTGAAAGCTAAAACACAAATGATCTCTCTCTCTCTCTCTCTCTCTCTCTCTCTCTCTCTCTCTCTCTCTCTCTCACACACACACACACACCCCCACACACCCCCCCCCCCCCCCCACACACACACACACGCACGCACGCACGCACACACACAAACGTTTTACCTTTATTAGCGCAGGCCATCCACTGTATAGGTCCTGTGTCATAGTTGTGTTGGCCAACAGAAAAGGTGAATACACGCACCTGAAATCACAAACACACGTGAGCATTAGGTCCTGGGCTTTAGTCTACACACACACATACACACACACACACACACACACACACACACACACACACACACACACACACACACACACACACACACACACATACACTCCCACACACAATCACACACACACAAACACACATACACAGATGAGCATTACGTCCTGGGCTTTAGTCTACAAACACACACACACATACACTCCCACACACACACACACACACTCACACATACAAAGATGAGCATTACATCCTGGACTTTAGTTATACACACACACACACACACACACACACACACACCCACACACACACACACACACACACACACACACACACACACACACACACACACACACACACACACACACTCACACACACCCACTGCACATGGTCACCCACCTTTTTGTCAGGGTTATATCTGGTGAAGATTTCCTGAGCTCTCTCCTCTCCTCCATCAGTAAACAGCATGATGATTTTGTGGCAGTTAGCTCTTGTCATATTTGACTGAAACACATTTAAACCAGATGCAATTACATGATACCACCACCAGAGAGCACCACACAACTGTAATATGCTATATTCATCAGCATCAGCTTTGAGTATAAGGACATCCAATGAAAGGACCTCTGAGGGAAGTTATCTGTTTTCTTGGATTTGGGAAATCTTCATTTTTCTTTGCATAAAAAAGTAGACTTGTATATGTAATGTTACATAAAATAATTAGGTCTGTCAGATGATTGAATTTTAATCATGCTTAATTGCATATTTATTAATCATTATTAATAATCTAGATAATTTGAAAGCTATTCTATTACTATGTTTAACACCATCATAAAACTAGCTGTTAGGAAGGTTTGAATGTTATGAAAACAGTATTACTGCTTTCCAGTTTTAAAATCTGTATTTAAGGCAACAAAGTTGATTACCACCACTGGATACTAAACATACTGGTAATAAATGTTCCAATGTTACTCAATGTTGCATTCCAGTTTTACTAATGATATCTCTTTAACCCAGATTGACCATTAGGTTTCAAGGACACGTCTGGGTGGAATTCGCCAGCGTTGAGTCTGCACATAACACTGTTAGCTTGTGACTCACACGGTGTTGGAAACCCAACGCCACATCACAGCCCTGTCATCTTATCCAGTGTTTTGATCTAGGTAGGAGTCTGCAGGGTTGCAGGCTTACTGTGCCTTTAGCATTTAGGCAGCATAAAGCCCCAAAGGCCTGATGGGTCCCAGACATGTTTAAAAAACTAAATTAATAAAATAAATGACCATTTTACCTGAACTGCATTAGGACAAGAACTGCATTAAATGTCTGTTTTAACCATTAAGTGACCCATTTGTGCATGAGGATGTACAAAGATCAGATGCACACTTACATCTGAAAGCTGTTTGAAGGCAAATTCAAAGCCCTTTGTGTAGTTGGTAATGCCCTTAGCTGTGATGTTCTGCACTGCGTCCTTCAGGATTTTCTTATTGCGGACATTGGCTTGGACCAGATGGTCAAAGCAGGCCGTGTTGTTCACCCGCGTGTTAAACTGGAAAAATAAGAGACACATGCAGTAGGCTGAACACACACTGCTTCAATAAAGTCGTTAACTTCCAGGTCTACTCGTCTTTCCTATCAAAAACCACAGAACATCAATAAAAGCTGCTAAAGTGCATCTCTGATTTGGTTTGGTGCTTTTGAGCATCATAATAAGGGCATTTTTCAGCTCCATCCATCAAAGGCAATGCAGTTTGTAATGAGCAATATTCGGTTTGACAAGCTGGATTAACTTAAAAGTTTCCTCTCCCTGTCTCTGAAATGGATTTCTGTGATCTGTCACTTCATGTGGTTGACCCCTCTGATCCTATTACTGAACCTGAAAGAGAAAGGCAGATAGAGCGCGAGAGAAAGAGCGCGAGAGAAGACAAAAACTATGTGTATGAAGAATAAATAAAGCAAGATTGTGAAAATTGTGAAAATATTAAAAGAATGAAAGTACTAATTATCTGCATAAACTCAACAAGGCCAAAGGTCAGTGTGACTAACATAAGAGTAACGGAGGTCATAGGTGAGTGCTGTCTCCACTAGCATGCACATCCACACTCCTGCTTGAGGATTTAAAGATGCTCAAATTTGGTGCTTTTTCATTAACATTTCAGGTTCAGAAAGCTCGTGTTTGCTCCTGGAGCTGGAGTGATGAATCACAGGGACAATTAGTGTCTCAAATGTTGCCCGGATGTTTTAGTAACATGACTCATTACTCTCAGAAGACAGACGGTTATAAACAGGCCTGGAAATGGTGCTGATACACACACACACACACACACACACACACACACACACACACACACACACACACACACACACACGGGTGGGGCGGGGTGCTATATGCTGTTCCAAAATATACGCTACACACATTTAAAAAAACCTTTACACGTTATTTTGAAATCCCTGACCCCTTAGAAAGGACCAATGCCAGAACAAGCTTAATACTGGGAACCAGAGGAGGCCACAGCAGACGTTTCTCCTGCAGCTGACGCCGTCCTCCAGGGTGCGACTCAGGACTCTGGTGGGGAGCTGGTCGAGGATCAGAGCAACACATCAACATCTAATTCCAGCCAAACAGGAACAAACACTTGAAAACACATATCCAGGGAGGCCTCGTGGGGCTATTCATTCCTTTGAATTTCACTGTAGTTTCATCAGCGTTTGGCTTCTCCTGTCTGTTGTTGCAGGAGGCTCATATAACTCACACAAAGCCTCCAATACTCCCAAACAGCTCTGTGCTAGTTCAGCTGTGCTGCCATATTGCCATGACAAGCTTCAATAAACCAGATTAAATATTTGCCTTGATGTCTAACAATAACCTAAATCTAAAAGAAGAAAAAGACAGAGGGGATCGTTACACTCATATCAGCCAGTAATCGAAAAAGTACAATACAAAACTTATTTTCCCCAGTTTCAAGTTTCCCTCATTCACTCTAAATGTCAGATTTACATGAACATGCCCACTAATACTAAAGTTGTGACAACAGCGTTTATTGCCTGCGCAGGGCCCACCGTGCGTCTCCTGGTGGCGCTCCGCACAGACAGAGCGTCGTTTGCAAATGTCAGCTCATCAAATCCAGAGTACGAGGCAGCTGAGAGCACAGGGCTGAGGAGAGCAGGCGGCCACAGTGTGATTACAGCACAACTGATGAATGTCCATACTCAAAAAGAAAGACAGTCATTACTTCCAGCACCTTCTCCATATGCAAATATGAGTTCATGCATATGGGCTTCATTAAACTGCATAAATACATATATAAACTGCAGGTGAGCTGCCATGTGAATTAGAGTGAACTGATGACCACTGCTACAGATGCATAATTTTTGTCCCGGGTTGCATAAGCATTCATCATGAGTGAAAAAGGGTTTTAGATATGTATGTTCTCCTGCATAAAAATGGTAAGCATGATAAGGGAATGAGACAGGAGGACATGGTGTAGTCAGGAGGAACAGCCCAACTGGGACATGGTGCAGTCAGGAGGAACAGCCCGGCTGGGACATGGTGTAGTCAGGAGGAACAGCCCAACTGGGACATGGTGTAGTCAGGAGGAACAGCCCAACTGGGACATGGTGTAGTCAGGAGGAACAGCCCGGCTGGGACATGGTGTAGTCAGGAGGAACAGCCCGGCTGGGACATTGTGTAGTCAGGAGGAACAGCCCGGCTGGGACATGGTGTAGTCAGGAGGAACAGCCCAACTGGGACATGGTGTAGTCAGGAGGAACAGCCCGGCTGGGACATGGTGTAGTCAGAAGGAACAGCCCGGCTGGGACATGGTGTAGTCAGGAGGAACAGCCCAACTGGGACATGGTGTAGTCAGGAGGAACAGCCTGGCTGGGACATGGTGTAGTCAGAAGGAACAGCCCGGCTGGGACATGGTGTAGTCAGGAGGAACAACCCAACTGGGACATGGTGTAGTCAGGAGGAACAGCCCGGCTGGGACATGATGTAGTCAGGAGGAACAGCCCAACTGGGACATGGTGTAGTCAGGAGGAACAGCCCAACTGGGACATGGTGTAGTCAGAAGGAACAGCCCGGCTGGGACATGGTGTAGTCAGGAGGAACAGCCCAACTGGGACATGGTGTAGTCAGGAGGAACAGCCCGGCTGGGACATGGTGTAGTCAGGAGGAACAGCCCGGCTGGGACATGGTGTAGTCAGGAGGAACAGCCCAACTGGGACATGGTGTAGTCAGAAGGAACAGCCCGGCTGGGACATGGTGTAGTCAGGAGGAACAGCCTGACTGGGACATTGTGTAGTCAGGAGGAACAGCCCGGCTGGGACATGGTGTAGTCAGGAGGAACAGCCCAACTGGGACATGGTGTAGTCAGAAGGAACAGCCCAACTGGGACATGGTGTAGTCAGGAGGAACAGCCCAACTGGGACATGGTGTAGTCAGAAGGAACAGCCCGGCTGGGACATGGTGTAGTCAGGAGGAACAGCCTGGCTAGGACATTGTGTAGTCAGGAGGAACAGCCCGGCTGGGACACGCTCGTTTGGGTTATATATTCCAGCACATTGCATGCTGAAAAAAACAGTGATGTTGGCACTGAAGTCAGACAGCTTTAATTGAGAAAATCTAGATCTATACTGGTGAAATATAGAAGAATCCCAGCTCTTCATATATAGATGCACTTCAGGGGATCGCGTGTATATGGACAATTTAGAATCATGAATAAAACTAATTTTTGGTACTTGGTTGTAAATCAACAACTGCAAATGAATGGCTGCAAATGAAAGTTCCATGACCCACAGATATAACCAGATTGCGGGTGTCTGCCCCAGTAACGTTAGGCCTGGTGCTCGTCATTTCCTGCTTTTTCTAGGAGGGGCTCAACTGGGAACTGACCACTGCTGTGCTCAGGATCGGGGGGGTTGTTTTAAAATCTAGTACTGTTTGTCTTGCAGCCCGTCAGACTAACCAGTGGTTTCCTCAGGTCATGGTGCTTGGATCATTGCACCCTTTCGCTCAACGTAGTCTCTGACATATCTCTATCACATCTGGCTAGGCTGCTTCATCTGGTTTCTTCACTATTAAAAGCAGTTCTTGTCCATCATTGCCAGGATGTGGACTGTTGCTAAACTCAGCAGTGAATTTGGGTGTTTTGCGTGTAAACAGTTGGTTTTAATATGACTAATGTTTGACTCCCTCTGTTCACACACACATATTCCTGATCCTCTTGGTTGCCTTATTACTGTCACTGACACATATTTGCTCCTTATGTGGAGAGATCGTCACAACAGTCTCCATATGCACTTCCCCCGTCCACAACCAGTTCCAGATCTTTCACTGGCTCTGCTGTGCATGAATGACACACAGCTGCCTAAGAAACAGATGAACAGCCGCTTGTCCAATTATTGATGGTGACACACTTGTGGTGCCTTAAACATCAGGGACTAAGCATTAAGAGGATGGTGATCTGTGTGTTCCCTGGACAGAGATGTAAATACGCTAGGATTAAGGCTCACAACCTGAGATCCATCCTCACAGACTTTGTTTACTTTCAAATCCAATGTGCAGAGCCAAAGCAAAAAAATAAATAAAAAAAACCCCAGAAATGTCCAATTAGAGACTTGATCTGTGCTGCATTACACCCCTGTTCTCATTACATTAAACCTAATGCAGATGTTTTAAGCTCATTTAATTGTATGTTCTTCTCTTGCAGATAATCCATAATGGGTGGTTCTGATCAATCGTCTGCTTAGCTTGATGGGTGGATGGATAATAGGTGGGTTTAGGGCCCCTGAGGCTCAGGGACTGACTAGATGTCATTAGCCTGCAAAAGTCCAACTGCATGACTGATGAAACCTGCAACAGCACCTAATGCCAGTGTTGCATCAGACGCCTGAACCATGCATCACTCCAGAGCTGTGGTCACTACACCCTACACAACCATCCCATATCCTATAGCAGTGCCTGAACATTACACCAGAGATCAGAGCGGCAGACCACACACCTCTATTGACAAAGCTGAACCTAAATGGAGAAAAGTAATTACCCCATCTTCTCTGACATACATAGTCTTTCACAGAATAGCTACACACTGACTGACCAACATAGCTTGTTTGTGTGCATGCATACACACACAAACACACACACACACACACACACACACACACACACACACACACACACACACACACACACACACACACACACACACACACACACACACACAAGACATACACACAAAGACGCACACACAGACACACATGCTTCCTGAAGCGGAGCGATCTGAAAGATCTCAGTTGGATTATCCTTTGTCAAAGTGCTCATGCACCAGAGCAAGAAGAAATGTTGCTAAATTCTCAGAAAGACAAAAGATGGAAAAAGTCTAATAGCAAAGTGAATGAATCAGGAAGCAGGAATTACTTTGGAAAGTAAAAATGTCAGAACACAGCTCCCTCTACCGAGGCTGGAGAACGACCCAATAATCCTGCAGCTACGCCAGGTTCCATCACTCAGGCCACTTTGGGAATGAGAGCATGATGGATGGATGGATTCAGGGCGAGAGCAGAGGAGAGGAGAGAAGGGTTTGGACCCTGATTAATCCAGCACGAGGACCCCGATTAATCCAGCACAAGGACCATGATTAATCCAGCACGAGGACCCCGATTAATCCAGCACAAGGACCATGATTAATCCAGCATGAGGACCCCGATTAATCCAGCACAGGGACTGCGATTAATCCAGGGCTCACTCACAGACCAGTGATGAATGAGCATTTCCGCGGGCCGCGCACGGACCGATCACTCAGCACCTGGCCCGGCAGCCACCCTGCTGTACGTGCCTGGCTCCAACACCATTTCCAATAAGGGCCCATTTTCAAGTGGTAAAATGAAGCCAGACCCATATTTCATGATTTCACCTGCAGCCGTCTACTGGTCTTTCTCTCAGACACAGGAGTGCACAAAAACAACTTCATGGGTGCCACATACACGGGCACAACTGACTACATGTGTTCAGTCTTGAAGTAATCTCCTTTTTATGAAAATTACCCAAATTCTTTTTATTGATCCAAAATTTAGTGTCCACACCACTGACAGAATAAAAGGCATAAGGAAACAAACACACACACACACACACACGCGCGCACAGGGGATAACACTTACGTTCACCACATTGACATAGTCATCATCAGAAAGTGTCTCCAGCATCTCACTGACGGACGTCCGGATGAGTTTAAGAGTTAATCCGGAAACGCTGCCACTCCTGCAAAACAGTGACAGAAGAAGGCACGGCGCATTACGGCCGTGTCCACACACTTCAGCACCTGAGCCCCACTCAGCTACACACAGCCCCACTCAGAGGGGAAGGGGGAGAGGCCGCCCGCACCATGCAGGCTTTGATATGGGATAATGCACTAATATGAAACCCACTCACGCGTCCACTAGAATGAGCATGTCCTTAGGCGAGGCTGCTCCTTGAACATACCTAAATAAAACAACAAGAAGCATGCTTCAATAGCCTGGATATATATATATATATATATATATATATATATATATATATATATATATATATATATATTGTATTATTCCATATTGTTAAAAAGAAAGAGAAGGAAGAGAACATAAAGGTGCCGTAGTGGCTGTACCAGGGTCTACGGCGGACATCATACAGGTCGATTCTGCTCTGTGTTTTCCTGGCATCCTTCCAAGGAGAAGCTAAATGGAAAAGAAGCGTCTTAAATACCAGATTCCTAAATGCGGGAGATAATGAATAAACCACCGTGACATCATCAGGACAGTATATGTCAATGCATGCTGCATAATGCATGTTCACCCGTGTTTTCCTGCATAATGGCACACATTAATATGCAAGAGACTAGCCTACAAGATATGAAGTGTGTGACATACAATAACAATGTTCACAACACAACAATCACAAATAAGTGTGTATAGGTGCTTTACAGTTCCTGTCTGACTGCTCTACAGTTCCTGTCTATCTGCTTTACAGTTCCTGTCTATCTGCGTTAACAGGTACAGTGCTAACATAACATTCAGTGACCGTAAACCAACGTTCAGAGACCGATAATAATGAATATTGAATAACAGCTTGTATCCAGTAAAAAAATTTACTTTGTTTCATTTGCACAGCTCAAGAAAATTTGTAATAATCCCCGAACACAATTTTTCAGGTATTTACAGTTCTGTAGTTTTATTTCAGTAATTTACGCCCAATTTTCCACTTTAGCTTCTACATGTCTGCTGGATGTTATTCTAGAAATCAGCTTGAACTCTCGAAATATAAAAATATATTTTATACTTAATTCATAAAATCTGAAGACTAAATGTATTAAAACTAAGGGAGCATTTATATATACGACCAAACAAAGAACGGACCCAGAAAACACCAGGAAATAAGGACTAAGAAATCAAACAGCATCAAATCTGCTCCTACTAAAGTGCAAAACATAATTCTTGCAGATAGATTTGTAGACATGTACTTTGTTTGTTATGCTTTATTATTTCAGGGCCTTACCCACTGCTACATAACACACACAATAAACACATTGATCAGGGGTAATCTCAGAAGAGGTCTGGAGAGGAGCTTCAACACACTGGTACATGGATACAGTCTGTAGTAACATGATGAATGTGTAATCACAGCTGTCCACGGTGAAATGCAGCACAACTTGAAGCACAATCCACATTTGGTTGAGTCTGTGATTGTAATGACTGAACATAATGTGATGAGTGTGCATGACTGGACAGACGCTGCCGACTGACAGGCAGGTTGAGTGGGTCTGACAACTTTATTGACTGCGGCTCGTTGTAACATGCACATAAAGTACAGTTGTAAAGTATTATTGATCACTGTGTGTGTGTGTGTGTGTTGTTTCTGTGCACTGGTGGTATCCTGATATTGGTAGAAATTATAAAAATAAACACACTCACACACACACACACACACACACACACACACACACACACACACACACACACACACACACACACACAGACACACACACACACACATCCATGCTACCCATAAAATACTTATGCTTCTATAGTAAATGTACACAAGGTTTTCATAAAATAATATATGATTTTTATGCAAACTTTAAACTAAAGCATCATCCATTGTAAAGCTGAAGGTAATGGGAATGAAGTGAGAGCATCATTCATCCCTGCATCATCATTAGGACGTCTGCTAAGCTGCTGCCACATCCCACATTAGACGCTGGTATCAGAATGTCAGTATAATTTGAGCCTGGACCACACACCATGTTTACCAACGAGAGGACGACGCCTCAGGAACAGAGTCCCCCTCATATGAGACACAGATAAAAAACGTCACTTCAGCTAGCGATGATTCACAGAAAGAAATTATTTCCAAAAAAAGAAATCACCTCATCAGTGGGAAGGTGTAACCAGATCAGCAGAAACACACACACACACACACACACACACACACACACACACACACACACACACACACACACACACACACACACACACAAACACCCACAGCTCTGTTAGTGTGAGAGGCAATTTGAGGATAGAATCTAATATAAACACCACCAGGGAAAAAAATCTTTCCCTCCAGGAAAGAAATCATTCTCTCCCTCACACACACACACACACACACACACACACACACACACACACACACACACAGTGCGTACCAGGGTAGTAGCGGGCCAGTCCTGTGGCGCTGCCAAACACTTGCCAGAGCAGAGTGGGGTCCTCCTCGCGGTTCCTCTTGAACACGTCCTCCAGAGCTCCAGTCCAGTTCAGCTCGTTCAGCACGATGGTGGCTGGGCAGCACAGACAAGCACACACAGGGCTAGTTCAACTGTGTTAACACAGATTCACACAAACACACACAGGGCTAGTTCAACTGTGTTAACACAGATTCACACAAACACACGCAGGGCTAGTTTAACTGTGTTAACACAGATTCACACAAGCACACACAGGGCTAGTTCAACTGTGTTAACACAGATTCACACAAGCACACACAGGGCTAGTTCAACTGTGCAGAGGTTTCAAGTTCAAGAGCAGGAGAAAATACAGGTGTAGGACTTGAGCAGAAGTTGTGTGAACAGACTAAAACTACATCCTGCTACATCCTGCTCTAAACACACAATCCTTGCTGTTTGTACTTAGAAAGTTCATGAACAATGTGTATTGTACTGACTGAAATATCATGCTCACACACACACACGCACATTCACACATGCTTGTGTGTGTGTGCTTGTGGGTGAGTGTAAAATGGGGGTGCAATTTACACTTGTCTCACTGACTGTGAACAGTATAATTCTATCTAATCCACAGAGAGCTCTCCTGTTTCTGCAAATAAGCTGATTGACTTTATTGCATAATCTGTGAGGGAACCATGGAAACCTGTAATTGTCCCATCAAATCTCTCATCTTTGAAAAGGCCGTGTATGGACACGATGCTGGAAGTGTTTTTGAAGAATGTTCTCATCAGAGAGGGGAAAACATCCTATGTGTCAACAATAAATCTAATGAACTATGAAGAATTGGGTGATATAGTTGCCATAACAATTTACTTTATTGACAGCTGAGGGCATAAAGGATCACACAGCCTAGAACAGTTTTGGTATGATGTATGTGTCCATGTCGCTTTCAGTATTAGTGGTGTAACTTCAAGAGAACTTTTGAGGAAACATGAGAGAATAACTTGAAAATAAAACAATTCAGAGACGAAGGTTACGTGAACTTAACATTACTGCTGTATTCAACTTTCATCTACACATCAATACATAAAACAATAACTTACACTTCAGCACATATAAATACAAAATATATTCAACAAAAAGTTCAAATTACAATTTCAAGCTTTTTACATTATGTGAGGAAATTCATTGTATGTAGATACACCTACAAATGCATTCTGCGCACACAGACACCGAGCCCCACATTCTATTGGGCTCCGTCTCTTCGGGAAAAGCAGTTTCACAGGGCTGTTTCCTTCAGTGTCTGTCTTAATGACGGTACATTTTTATTGCATCTTCAGACCACGGCAGGGTTAGCCCACCTACACCTTCTCCCCCTTAAACGACGTGACACTTTATTCTGGAAAATCCAATTTTCTCCCCTACGGGAGCCAGGAGCCCAAGCTATTTGAGTGTATGTTTGTGAGTAATAGAGGTTGATGTGTGTGTGCTTGGGTCTGAGTGCTGTTAGATTAGAATCACTATCTTCTCATGCTCCAAGTGACAGCTAACAACATACATTAAACCTGCTGTACACAATAAAGACACACAGCCAAATAAAATATAATCTTTCTTCTTCCTTTATTTAACGTGTGCAATCAGACTCACACGGAGACATAATACTCAAAGTCCTGCAGCAAATAACCACTTCTTAAATGGTAGACAAGTGACCTCTGAACTTTTTCTCCATACTAAGAAGTGAAACTACTTCATTACTTCCTCGTGTCTTTCACACAAAGGGACAGACTGCAGACAATACCATCACTCCTGCATACACGCGCCCTTCCCCCTACATTTGAGCTCAGCTTCAAATCACACATCATGACTACATGCAAGACAGCTTACTTTCACCTTCGAAACATCGCTAAGGTCTGAGATATGCTCTCTCCTGCTGACAGTGAAAAACTTGTCCATGCATTTACCACATCAAGGCTAGATTATTGTAACACTGTTCTATCAGCTCTTCCAAAGAGCTCTATTTCGCACCTACAGCGAGTTCAGAACGCGGCTGCAAGGGTTCTGACCCACAGGAGAAAGAGACCATATTACACCTGTACTCCACTCACTGCACTGGTTACCTGTCAGCTTTAGAATAGATTTTAAGGTTCTAGTCATGGTTTTTAAATGTCTTCATGGTCTTGCCCCTCTTTACCTCAGTGAAATGATGGTTAGATATGTTCCAGTCAGGTCTCTCAGGTCTTCAAACAGTAATCTACTGGTGATTCCTAAAAGCCGATTAAAGATTGGCGAGGGTGCGTTTAGCCACTATTGCCCAAAGCTCTGGAATTCTCTTCCTGAAGAGCTCAGAGGCGTTTCATCCCTGAATAGTTTTACGAACAGTCTAAAAACATTCCTGTTTAGATCCGCTTTTAGTTAAGAAACTCTCAATCTTATTTACTTTATTACATTATGTTGTCTATTATTTTCTAAATCTAATTGTCTTAATAGTTTTATCTTATTTACTTTATGTTTTAATTATCTTATTTACTTAACTTTTTTACTTTTTATGTTGTTTTAATATTTTTATCTTTAATTTCTTTTAACATTTTCTTTTTGTCTTTTTGTCTTATCTCCTTTTAATGTTTCTTTT
Source organism: Brachyhypopomus gauderio (assembly GCF_052324685.1). NCBI lineage: Eukaryota > Metazoa > Chordata > Actinopteri > Gymnotiformes > Hypopomidae > Brachyhypopomus > Brachyhypopomus gauderio. The sequence goes on from NC_135212.1 coordinate 28,353,847, forward strand.
ATTTATACTGTAAAGCACTTTGAGTTGCATGTATGTATGAAAGGTGCTATACAAATAAAGATTATTATTATTATTATTATTATTATTATTACACCCACTCCTCACCTAACCCTAGAGCTGGGTGCATAGACCTGGGTGCATAGATCTGGGTGTGTAGATCTGGGTGTGTAGATCTGGGTACACGGTCATACTCGGCCACGCGGCCAGGCGGCCAGGGGCTCGGGAGCAGGTCGAAGGTCGAAGACCCCGTCCTGTGTGAAAGGCGCTCAAGCAGAGGTCAGGCTTTATTAAAGTGGAGATTAAAGTGGAGTGTAGCCCAGGGTAGAAGGATGAGGAGGGAATGATGAAGGCTAAGCCTCCATTAGCCTGGCAGCTTTACTGCACAGTTGTTTCCATTAATCCTGTTTGCTTATTTCTAATCATAGCATAATTGGACTCATGTCTAAGAGCACTGGTGCTGCCATGTTCTCTGAGGCTCCTCCCTCCTACAATGACGTCTTCCACCTCCACGCGAATATCGGAAGGAGAAACTTGTCCACTCCTTCAGATCCACGAAGCCCCACTGCTACTCAGACTACTGCTACTTGAGGTCAAATCAGACACTGATTCATATATATCCAAGAGCATCAGGCAATAACCTGAATTTAGCTGTGCTAGGTGTGTATGTGCATGCGTGTGTGTGTGTGTGTGTGTGTGTGTGTGTGTGTGTGTGTGTGTGTGTGTGTGTGTGTGTGTGTGTGTGAGAGAGAGAGAGAGAGAGTGTGTGTGGGCTCATGCAAGGTTAGGTCAATAGGTAAGGGACACCTAACGCTGTAGGTCCAGATGTGCAGAAGTGCGATATACCAGGCCTGGCTAACCTGTTACCTCTGCACAGACGTAAGCACAATAACCCCGTGAATGCAAACACACCAAACACGCCAAAAAATCACTGGAAAAATAAATCCTCCCCAAAACATTATATGCTGATGCATAAGCAATCCTGTGTGTTCCTCAGCATGACAGGAGTTGAAATGGAATCTCCGTTTTCCAACTGTATATATTATTGCACAGTCCTTCTGTTCTCAGGATGGCATGTGTGCCTATGTTATATTATAGTTCAATTCTCAGTGCATTTATACATATATAGCATTTGCAGGCAATGTATAGAATACATCTGCATGAATTCAGCAGCCGTGTTTACATAAGGGCAGTACTCACATCCATCATATATGTCTGTAGGGATGTGCACAGCAGTGTGCTTGTAGGAGATGAGACGGTTTTTGAACAAGGGGTCCTCTCTAAATTCAGGCCGGATGCGTTTTTTCGTCCTTTCTGTCTCGTTAGCTTCAAGCTGGAGGCAACATAAAAACATTTCTTTAAGGCAGACAATGACATCAGCATTAAAATCATAAACCAATCAAAATGGAGTTAGCGTGAGTGCACCACTGCTTCCTGTGACACGCTAACGCGCAGGTGCGTGACAGGCAGTGGACTTCACCATATCTGCATCTGTTATCTGTTGGACACTCATTAGCTGCTCAGAATAGCTCTCGCGCCTTCTATATCAGACACGCTCTGGTTGTGCGAGCTCACGGCTCATCTGTCTGTCTCTGATTCTACGTTGACTCTCTCCACCCCACCCCCCCCTTCTCTCTGTGCTAATTGGCAGGTGTGATGTATGACGTCTGGCAAGAGTGCATTCTGCAGACTGAGGGTCACAGCCATTCGGGATGCACACAGGCTTTTCAGTGGTTCTCCTCGGCACAGATGAGTTTGGATCCATACATCATGAGACCGGTGAGGAGAGCCAGCTCAGCTAATGAACTGGGAGGCTGCATGTTAACGGATTTAGCGTTAAGGGGAAAAAAGACTCAATTTTTCAACATTGCAAAGGGACGTCTGACACGTTTTTCTAATGACCTCAACAATTACAGGGATTAAATCTATCTGGACCAGCGCGCCATGGGACGTCATGTGGACATCGCAAAGAAACAAGAGGTTAAAGAGGAGCGTTTAACAGAAGCATGCACTTACGTTGTCCTTGGCATTATAATAAACGATGTCGTCGTCCTGTGAAGAAAACAGAAGGATTTCCTTTACCGTGAGGTCAGCACTCCCCCTGTCTAATGTGCTGTTCCATTTTCACACAAGCATGTGAACAGATGAGAACGATGTGCAAAGGTCTTAGGTCACCATTACACCTATTGCCTTATGTCCATATTTCACGTCCTGTCCCAGTGGGCCCCAGTTTTTTTTTTTAAGTGAGGAAATGTCCTGGTTTTTAAATTACTTTAATTGGACTATCATTTGTTATTGGAGTTTTTGTTGTTGATATTTACTGAAAAGCATTTTTAATAAACCAACTGTAAAAATCATGTAATTGTAGGATTACGTGGGCCTATGTTAAGTGAGTGCATCACACACACACACACACACACACACACACACACACACACACACACACACACACACAGATGGTAATTTGGGATCAGTGTCTATAATAGTGTAAATTAGAAATTAGATCAAGGAAATCTGGCAACAAACAAAATTCTAAGGCAAGTGTACATATTGATCCATGGCAGCCATGAATATTAACAACACAGCACAAACAACTCCTCAGGTACTCACTACAAACTCATCAGGTACTCACTACAAACTCATCAGGTACTCACTACAAACTCATCAGGTACTCACTACAAACTCATCAGGTACTCACTACATATTCAGCCTTCCATTCGTGCTGCATCTGGAATTCCTCTGCAGCCTTTGCCAGAGTCTATAAAAGAGAACAGAATTAAAATGAACAGACACTCCTACACTTGATTTAACTGAGACATTGATTCTGACAGTAAAAGTGCCGAACACGTCACCTCATGCTGTGTTTTGTAAACCTAACCAGTTGGCGTCTGATGTTATTATTGCCCTGGTACAAGCTCCTACTTTCTGTTCCCAGAGTTTAACAAATGAATAGGTGCCAATGAATGAATCCAGGCCAGTAACACCACACTCGTTATGATCAGGACAGACTGGATGGTGTTCATCTCTTCTGCTGCGGACGGTGGCGTGTCAGGTTCCTTTGCAGAGACTTTGCTTAACTGTCATCCCAAGATAATGAGCCATCAGCCCAGTGCATGCGTGTTTCTGGCAGGCGGGTTAAGAGTACAAAGCCAGTGGTTTGACAAGCCCCTGGGCTCCCTCACCCGCAGAGCAGAGAAGACCCAGAGCAGACAGAGAGTGCAGTGTGGTCTGCGTTATCATGGCTGGCCCTGGGGCGAGATCTGTGGCTCCTGCATGCAGTTAGTCACTGGTGGTTCTGCAGACACCATTATATCTCAGAACTCCAACTGGCAACTTTAGGTTCCCCACCATGGATCCTGGTTCCATGTGCTGGTTTGCAGTAGTAGTAGGTGGTGTGGCGAGTATCCTAGTCCCATTATCCTGCAGGATATTTTCTGGCTTTGACAAGGTAAATCTCCATATAGTTGGGCATCTGGCACATGGTCTTGCCATCTGATGCTGCATACAATTATGAGTGTCCTTGAATATGTGCCAATAAACGATTTCTCTAACGATGTGATCACATCCATGGAGTAATGTGGCTTCGACTGTGGCAGTAAAAGTGCCAGCATTACTTCACATGTTAAGACTTCCTTTTTCTTGTCATTAAGAGCTTTCTATACCAGTCCCACCCACATTTTGTTCTTATTCAGGTGATTTTACACAGGAGTCCTGATATCTGAAGCCATCGACTTCTTTCAGTACTTGTCCATACATAATTGTCAAGGGACTCACTTGTCACAGTTTTCCCTCATTCTCGCAAGTACTGATGCCCAAGCCCACATTTCTGCTATCTGCTTCAATTTGATATAGTAGTTCTCTGTCTTGATATAGTAGTTCTATGGCTTGATATAGTAGATCTATGGCTTGCTCCATGGTGTTAGACAGCAAGCAGACGTCCTCTAGAAAGCCAAGGTCAGTGAGGGCAGTAGCAGGGTGCCTTCTCCATCTCCTTGGGGTAAGCCCCAAACCTGCCTCTTTACCCTGGGGGCGATTCACATGGCAATGTCTAGCACTGTTAGATATGGTGGTAATGTGTTTTCCATTGCATCTCCCAGCAGAAACTCTTGCTAATATCTCAGACTCATCTCACACTCATCTTTCCACATCTGGAGCACTTATACATGAGTTTTACTGTCTATAGTCTGGATAGCTTAAAGTAGTTTTGGAGGACTATCGTAGGCATTTAATATTCTCATCACTTTACTGTGATGGATACAAATGCCTTGAAGCACAGGACTGCAGTGAGACTGTTTCTCTTTAATTCACAATAATGCCACTCAAACCATGAATCTGTGCCACTGTGTCTGAACCCATTTTGTTTGATCATGAGTTCTGGGTCCTATTTGGTTCAGGATCATTAGGTTCATTTATAATTTCATTAATAATATAATTTCATAAATTTCACAGTAATGATTTGTTTTGGAAAAGTCTCTTCTTGGGACTGGTATTATGATTATAGTTACACATCTTCCAGTATGATTCTGACATGCTTCCTTTAGCCAAGACCCTATTACATATTTCTAGGACAATATGGTCCAACTCACAATTATTAATTACTTCACTGGGTGTATTATCTGGTCCTGCACATTCCTTGGTTCAAGGTTGACTTGACCCTTGACCCTTGAGTGAATGGCCCATCATTTATTCTCAGCCACTGGAGTAAGACAAAGCAAGTTCTTAAAGCGACTCAACCAGGACTGAACATTTTCTGTCATTCATTCAATCACAATCTACCATGCCTCCCTGTTTTGGCCACTCCCACTTGCTTCTCTCACACTTCCTGCCATGCTCATCAGCTTTTCCTCTTTCAACATGTCATCCATGCTGTAGGTCCTTTCTCTTGCAGTTAAGTAAATTGTGATTCTCTTGACAGCTCTTCGCGTTTAGCTTGTGACGGGCGTCCGCCCACAGCTGCTCTGGCTGTAGTGACATGAGGGGCGTCTGGACCTTGTCTGGTTCTTTTCTCTCTGAGGAACATCTAGTGCTGCAGATACCTGATGTTCTACAAATGTTCCACATAGGCCACTGATTTGTAAATGATTGGGTACCTCAGCAGTGGATCTGACTCTGGTGATGTTGAAAAGACTATCCAGTCCTGTTGTGCCTTTGAATTCAATTTAGGTCCTCTGAGACTTCACTTAGTTTGTGTGATTACTGCTCTGTGGTCTGATCCTACTGTTTTTAAGGTGTTGTTTGCTTCTGTGTTGTGGAATGAATTTATCCATTCGTCATATTAGGATGCAGTCTAACTGCTGAAGGTCACCAGTGCCACAGTCTTTGAATGTGTACCATTTTTCTATCCTTCTCCTTAAAATAAGGTTGTGTTCTTGATGTGTGTTTGCAAGAAACATCCCATTCCTGTTTGTGTGATGGACTAATCTAGCATGAAAATCCCCAAGAATGATTAGAAATGAGGCGCTGCTACAGACAGCAGAGCTGACTTCAGGTCTTCATGGGAAACTTCTACTTCTTGGGGTCTGTGTTTGTTGGTGTGTATCACTAGCAGTAGTTACTGTAGGTTGCTGTTGATCTCAGGTAACAGGAGGCATCTTGTGCATTTGCAAACAAATAAAGCCTTATGAGATACAGGGCTTGGCAGTAAACCAGCTGAGTAGTATACCCACTCCACCAGCTGAGGTTTGTGTCACTTCTACAGGTTGATGACACGACTAAGCAGTATGTTCCGATGCTGGGGTGTGTTCAGGATAGTTAACTATATCAGGGTCCCTAACACCATGTTCCTACTGTGTCAGTGTTCCAGGTTTGACAGCAGTATGCAGTGTTGATATTGTTTGTTGCAACATATATTGCTTTTCTTCACTGCACATGTGCATGGAGTCGTAGCAGATGTGCATCACTGTCAACTTATTGAAGAGATTTAAATATTTCTGCTATGCATTCCTGGCATATAATCACCATGATGGCCAGGATGCACCACACTGAGGCACTGAGCCAGACCTGAGTCTGGGGTACCAAGAGGGACAGGAAGGGACTTACACACTGTCCATGCTTCTGCTCCAAGAAGCAAGAGACTGCAGAGACTATGCTAATCAGACAACACCACACACTACCAATCAGACAACACCCCACACTACCAATCAGACAACACCCCACACTACCAATCGGACCACACCCCACACTACCAATCAGACAACACCCCACACTACCAATCAGACAACACCCCACACTACCAATCGGACCACACCCTACACTACCAATCAGACAACACCCCACACTACCAATCAGACAACACCACACACTACCAATCAGACAACACCCCACACTACCAATCAGACAACACCCCACACTACCAATCAGACAACACCACACACTACCAATCAGACAACACCCCACACTACCAATCAGACAACACCCCACACTACCAATCGGACCACACCCCACACTACCAATCACCCTGCACACACAACACACCCAACACTGCACACCCAACACCCAGCACACCCAACACTGCACACCCAACACCCAGCACAACCCAAAACTCTGCACACCCAACACCCAGCACACCCAAAACCCTGCACACCCAACACAACCCAAAACCCTGCACACCCAACACCCAGCACACCCAACGTACTCAACACCAGCACACACAACAGCCAAAACGCCCAACACTGCACACCCAACACCCAGCACACCCAACTGCCAGCACACTCAGCACACCCAACACCCAGCACACCCAGCACACCAAACACTGCACACATTCACTTACATGCTGTGGTCAAAGGCAAGACCAATCATGTTGGTGATCATGAGACTAACCCAGCCCTCCTAGCGCAGGCAGCTTGGTGATCTTGGTGACAAGCCCGACCTGACGCTTGGTAATTCCAGCTAACCAAGCTGGACTGACGTGTCTCTGCAGCCGGACTGACACGCACATCAGCAGCAGAACCACCGGCTACTCTTTCTCCTCTCGACCGGACATGGCAGACATTACAGACGCCGCTGGTTGGACGTCTACCTGCAAGACGTGTGCCAGTGTTGACTAATGCTGCCCTGCACTGCTGAATCTTATCTGCCTAAACCTGGTGAAAATGTGAAATTTCAAAGCTCTGATGCTGTCTGGAGTCCTGACACAAGCTGCGCAATTTCTGTACATAGTTAGAAAGCTTTGAAATCTACAGATTCTCCAGAAACAGCTGGACAATCACCCTCTTGACTTCAATGAGCTTCAGCAAAGAAGGCAGTAATGCCGATCAACAACAATCATTTAAAAGAAAAAGTTTTCACTAACCAAATTGCTACCATATTTAGGATTACTCACTCCTAGAGGCAAGTGTGAACTGAAAGAAGAGGGTTTTTTGCAGGGCCTAACACAGCTGACAGAATTACTATCTTATAAGTGGTTGTGAAACTTAGTATGATATGTTGACATGCCATGACTTATGGCATGGCATGACTACGGCATTTAGACATTAAGCCAAAAAACATCACTATAAGGCTGGCAACAGCATTCTATAATGAACAATAATGTTTTCAGAATTCTGAATGTCCCTGTGAGACCAAACTCTGTTCTAGCACTGCATATACAAAAATAATGCTAATATAATTTTAGCAATTGTAGTATACATTTAACATAATTTTACACTCACCAGACAATATTAAGAGGTGTGTTTTGCATATAATCAGACACAGTAGCAAATTGATTGGCGCAATTTGTTTCCTCCATTCTTCACTTGTTTGTTTCTGGCCACAGGACTTATTACTGGAGATTATTTGGGAGAGGAAACCATTCTTAAAACAGTATAAATACTAATGTTCATAATACAGACCTGGCATGGCTCTGACTGTTAGAATGGAGCAGGTTTATCAGGCCAGCAAGGCTGCAGATGGGTTTAACAGGTCTGAGCTGGAATGACACTTGTCTACCACTTGAACATATTCACCCGACAGTGGGCAGAAACCTGGCAAGAGAATAGCTAAGAAACTGTTCATGGCAGAAGATGAGTTACAGACTAACACCTACAGACGAGCTGTTTCTAATAAAGAGCCAGGTGAGTATTTATATAATTTTGCCAATTGCCATTATATTTCCATTGAAACATTTGGCAA
>NC_135212.1:28364452-28374452 GCF_052324685.1 Brachyhypopomus gauderio
TGAGGAGTGAGATGAGACCTGCTCACCCCAACTGCAGGAATATCACTCACATTAGTCCCTAATTGTCGTGCCACACCAGGATAAATGACACTCCCCAAACATGTGTCACACTTTCATGTTCATCTTACCGTTATGTAAACTACATCCCTCCTAGTTTCACATCCACACTCCTGCACCCTTGGCTGCCTGACACACACACTGCCTCCACTGTCTAATTCATTGTGTGTGTGTGTGTGTGTGTGTGTGTGTGTGTGTGTGTGTGTGTGTGTACGAATGTATGTGTGCGTTGTTTGCACAGCTGATGAAGGACCTCTTGATAGGACAACTTGATATTTCCTCTCGTGTTTATTACCTAGATATAAGAGTGTGACCTTAAATTGCATTTGGTGTTCCGAGACAAACCCCAGACGGTGATGTGACAGGAGATAAACTAAGCAAGGCCTGAGGTGTACTGGTTTCTAATGGGAGATTTTGTGGAGCATTGTCATTGAGTTACAGCATTCAGTCATAAATCCCGCCTGCCCCAGGTTCCCAGAGCAAAGCCTCGGTGAAGGATTCAGACGTCCACGTCTGTTCACAGATGATGACGTCCCCGGGGTCGTGTACAGGGGCGTGCGTAAATATAAGCAGGACATGGACTTGAGATCTAAATCAGATTTTATAAAACGCAAGACTAATGCTAATATAACCACTACAATAATCACAAACAAGCTAGATATGGGTAAGAAGTGCTGTATTGTTTAAGGGCAGTGGTCATCGACCACAATGAGGACGTCTATTCCAGCTTTGTGCCTGATTGCGAGGCAAGTGTAGAAGACACTAATAGATGAGGGCAGGGAGAACAGAGACACTGTGGACCTGCAGTGTGATGGATCAGCCCAGAATTCCAAACAAAGGCATGAAAAAGGTGCCAAACTGGATCAAACTGGATTACTGCACATTTTCTAATCAGGAAATTATGGGATGGAGGACAATTTACCCAATCAATGACAAGGGGGGGATCAATGACAAGACCCAAGAAAACAGCAGAATATGAAAGGTTGGGGGGATTCTCAGGCGCCGTCAACAAGAGCTGCTTTCAAAATTGCAAATGGGAAATTCAAATAACCTTGTGACCTGAAGCGCGTGGTAATTATGGAAATGAAAGCGGGGAGAGAGGTTGTGTCTTTAATGTGGCTGGGTCTCGCCCCGGGGCTCCCAGCGTTAGCAACTGAGCTGCTGTGGCGTTTCTCTCTTCCCGCAGGGAGTCTGGGGGAGTGATCCAGTTACCTGCCAGGCAATACGACTATACGAGCGCCTCCATTACTCACCACGCACAACCGATATGCATGGCAGCCACTACCACGTAGATGCTGAATGGGGGAAAAAATATCAGCTGCACCAATTATGTCCACATATAATTACCGACACAGAACCTGCACATAATAAACAACATGACTGCATCAGGTGTTTATATGTGATAGCAACAGTAGGTAATATTTGCTTGCAGTTTGGCACTGACCCAAGGAGCTCTGCCTGAGTTCGACTTGCGTATTATAACTCCTATAAAACAGTCGTGGTAATGAGCTAATTTAAGTACTGCAGGACTTGCAAGAGCCATAAGATCTTAAAGTTTCAGGGAAGGTGTCTCACGTGTCCGTGAACACAGAACGCATGATGGCATTCACGTGAGCCCTCGCCATGGTCTAATCGCAGAGCCTGCGGCCCCATTCGCACTCACAGTACTATTGACCACCCTCCCTGTCTAATGAAGCAGCCCATTGGCTGGTACCGGGAAACCGGTACCTCCCCCACACACCGCTGCCGAGGTCAACCAGTCCACTGGCACGGAAATCAATTCCCAGCACCCAGCATCCTCTGTGACAGTGCTCCAATCTACTCCCATGGATCTCTCAGCTGGAGAGATTCACTTCTCTGATACGACGCTCTGATGGGTAAATCGAGTTATTAGAATCACGCTGACATCCTTAACATAGAGTCGGAAGAAGAGGGTGCTGAACTGTTGAGTGCTAACAGGAACCACACGAAGACATGCGTCCAGGAACCACACGAAGACATTAGTCCAGGAACCACACAAAGCCATGCGTCCAGGAACCAAATGAAGACATGCGTCCAGGAACCACACGAAGACATGCGTCCAGGAACCAAATGAAGACATGCGTCCAGGAACCAAATGAAGACATGCGTCCAGGAACCAAATGAAGACATGCGTCCAGGAACCACATGAAGACATCAGTCCAGGAACCAAATGAAGACATGCGTCCAGGAACCACACGAAGACATGCGTCCAGGAACCACATGAAGACATGCGTCCAGGAACCACATGAAGACATGCGTCCAGGAACCACATGAAGACATTCGTCCAGGAACCACATAAAGACATGCGTCCAGGAACCAAACGAAGACATGCGTCCAGGAACCAAATGAAGACATGCGTCCAGGAACCAAATGAAGACATGCGTCCAGGAACCAAATGAAGACATGCGTCCAGGAACCACATGAAGACATCAGTCCAGGAACCAAATGAAGACATGCGTCCAGGAACCACACGAAGACATGCGTCCAGGAACCACATGAAGACATGCGTCCAGGAACCACATGAAGACATGCGTCCAGGAACCACATGAAGACATTCGTCCAGGAACCACATAAAGACATGCGTCCAGGAACCAAACGAAGACATGCGTCCAGGAACCAAATGAAGACATGCGTCCAGGAACCAAATGAAGACATGCGTCCAGGAAACAAATGAAGACATGCGTCCTGCAACCTCGCAGTAACGTGATGATACAGAAGCAGCACAATTAATGTGAAGATCATCTGAGTCAACAGATTCACTACATGTTCAATGACGTCTTCTAGACGTACCGATGAGATCACAAAAATGTACGAGGCATGAGCAGCAATGGGGGGAGACGGGGGATGGGGGGGGGGGGGGGGGGTGTCTCCGGAATGTTAAACGGATTAGCAGACAGACAGGAAGGGGAGAGCACACAAGGGAGTGAGACGAAAGAAGGCAGGGTAGGAAGAAGAAGGGGAGACGAGACGAGTGCAGGGTGGAGACGTCTCAGATGGAGCTCGCCGCCGGTGGACGCCTCCCACATAGCAGCCTGGGCATGCAAAGCTCCCAATTTGGTGCATCTGCCAAAAGGCTGAGCGGGGTGCATTAGAGCGGGTGGATTTATGGCGGCGTGGCTGCTCTAACAGTGCTCTGGGGACATATTCACTCTTTCCAGTGGCCTTTCACAAAGGCCAAAACGCACTGGCAGGGACAATAAAGAAGCCGTGGCCACTTAATACTCTGTGACGTGTGTGTACACTCATTCATCTAATGGGTGCAAAATCCCTCCGGAACGCTTAGCAAGTTAGAGAGCAACTCAGAACACCTGCACAGGGTCTCTCACAGGACGAGGCCTCTCCCGTTGCCTCCAGCCGCACAAACCCCGACCGCCTCACCGAGTGCAGCAACAGTGCCGCTCCCACGGACCGGAGGTACATCTTCACAATCTCACATAGATCAGCTTCATTCGGAAACTTACTTGACTGTTCTGACTCAACTGCACACACTAAATACTGGCTCTTCACAGATATAACAGTATTTTTAAATGCATCGTTTTCAATCTAATTCTGCTTATTAGTTTTGCAGTATATTAATAGAGTGTGTTAGCAAAAATGGTTTAAATAATGAAATCGAAACATGCAGTTTTACATGTGTGAGTTGTTCCTATCATACCAAATAATGTCAATTCCCACTTGTGATTATCAATGACACAGACAGAGCGAATGAGGCAGTGTGTGTGTGTGTGTGTGTGTGTGGGGGGGGGGGGGGGTGTATTTCAGAATAATAAGAGTATCACACAGCTGTCACATGGATCCCTGCGGTCTGATTAACAGTCCTCAGCACACAGTCTGGTTTGATGTGGAAGACTTAGGCCCAGGCACGGACAACAGCCCAGGATAATTCTACCGTCTGCGTGCACTGCTGGTACATCACATTTCATCAAAGCCGGTGGAATACTGTCATTAAAGCTAAATTACTACGTGAGCTTCCAACCATTCATTTATGAGCAGATCGGCAAAACAAGTCATCTCTGTGAATCTGGACCACAGCCAGAGAATAAAGGCCCTAACGCTGCATTCGAAGGTAAGATTTGAAATGGAGCAAGACTCCATCAGGAAGTGTGCTCACTGCTTTCATTCTGCAAAGTGGTGCCACCTATAACCTCTGAAAGAGCTGGAGCACCTCGCCACCTCGCCTTGTCTACTGTACCGTTTTAGCGTCTTTCTTTATTTGTCTTTAATGAAATGCATCATTGTGCTTGCCTGAAGAAGAGTTTCCTATGCAGCATGGAGTTGCTCTGGGTCATCTGATGAATGTGTAGGGTGGAGGAAGATGATGAACGTGTAGGAAGATGATGAATGTATAGGGTGGAGGAAGATGATGAATGTGTAGGGTGGAGGAAGATGATGAATGTGATGAATGTGTAGGGTGGAGGAAAATGATGAACGTGTAGGGTGGAGGAAGATGATGAATGTGTAGGGTGGAGGAAGATGATGAATGTGATGAATGTGTAGGGTGTAGGAAGATGATGAATGTATAGGGTGGAGGAAGATGATGAATGTGTAGGGTGGAGGAAGATGATGAATGTATAGGGTGGAGGAAGATGATGAATGTATAGGGTGGAGGAAGATGATGAATGTGTAGGGTGGAGGAAGCTTCTCCTGGGTGGCTGTTTGATGTGAGGAACATTCACAGAGGCAAACGCTGTAGCATCTGCTGCAAATACACAGACTCTCTAATCAGCGCTACTCATTTCTCACAGGGGCTGACGACACACACACACACACACACACACACACACACACACACACACACACACACACACACACACACACACACACACACACACATGCATTTATGTGTATACATGCAGGCAGCACTAGTGCTGCTCCACTCAAAAACACTTCAAAAGGGCATTAATGTCAAATAAATGGCAGTGGAGGCAGTTTGATGAGATAACCAACAGATGGCCATAAAAAGATGGATGAGCAGATCATTCTTGTGGAGCATGTTGGACTACACAAGGGGGTTTCAGGCCCACAACCACAACTGGGCTCACGAAAATCAGCTTCAACTAACCTTTGGACTACACCCCAGGTTTCAAAAGTAATCTGGTAAAATGTTTCATTTTAGAGCTTGAGAGAGAGAGAGAGAGAGAGAGAGAGACAAAATGAAGGAACAAAGCCTACATGAATGTCTCTCTCACCCATGCACTTGCACACACACACACGCACACACACACAGACAAAGAAAAGCATGCTTGAGATACCATTACTGCAACCATGCTTTAAACTGCTATCTCTACACACACTCTTGTGCTCATACATGTACACACTAATGACTTTTCTTGAATAATTCAGCTACTAATTGCCTCAAAAAGGTACAAACTAACAGGCTCATGCACACATGAATAATTCAGTTTTTAATTAACAACACAAACACCTTTGGTGCCCGTTCCCAAAACACTAACACACAGAAGGCTAAAAAAAAAGTGTATAATATACACCCCCTTTCTATCTCTGTTAAAGAAAATACACAAATGTTTTCAAAAATGTGTTGTAGACGTAGAGATGCTATATTTCATCATCATGCCAATTAAAGCATAGCAACATATCCTTGATAAACAAGATGTGTTGTTGATAAACAAGATGGGTTTTCTGGATGCACAACGTTCAGTGAATTCAGTATTTTTCCAAAGTGTATAAACCTTTGATGCCAAAGAACCACAAGTCAAGGTGAATTCAGTTTATGACAGATCGTTCTGGCACAGAGTGGTGACAGGATCTCAAAGGAAATTAACAAGGCAAACAAAATAAACATATTTATTTTTTTATTTTAAAAATGTATCTCTCTCTCTTTCTTTCTCTATCCCTCTCTTTCTTCCTATCTCAAATAACAGCACTCTCTTCTCATACAAGGGGGTGATCATGATCTCGATTCTTAAACAATTGGCTCACATTCATTATTGATAAGAACATGAAAAGTGTGAATAATTCACGTTTTTTTTAGATCGCTAGCACAGCAACTATTTCCTCAGCCAGATTAAATTCACATTAATCAGGACTCTGAAGTGACTCCTATTACATCATTAATACATACCTAATCTGTCCATCTTTGCAGAATAAATGTGCATGTTAACATATCAGTTAGAAATCTGATAATGATGCTAGTAGAATACATCACTGCTAGTAGAATAAATGTGCATGTTAACATATCAGTTAGAAATCTGATAATGATGCCAGTAGAATATATCACTGCTAGTAGAATAAATGTGCATGTTAACATATCAGTTAGAAATCTGATAATGATGCCAGTAGAATACATCACTGCTAGTAGAATAAATGTGCATGTTAACATATCAGTTAGAAATCTGATAATGATGCTAGTAGAATACATCACTGCTAGTAGAATAAATGTGCATGTTAACATATCAGTTAGAAATCTGATAATGATGCTAGTAGAATATATCACTGCTCACGTCCAAGATGCCAAAGTGGGTCATTCGATAACCTGACCTGACAAGGAAACTGGACTTGGTTTTATTTGACTAGGACATCTGGCTTGACCAGGATGGCATTTTATTTGAGGCCAAACCCCAGTTCAAGAGATCTCTGCCCTGCAAATCTGATCTACAGTGCCATCAGTCTCAGAGGGTGAAGGCCAGAAACAGCTCATCAAGAGTGTCTGCTGCAGTATTGAGTAGCACTCTACTCAACATGGTCAGAGGAGAAGACCAGGGGTCACACTCCATCATGCAGATGTCCACTTATACAGCATGCTGCATAGCAACAAGGGAGAGAGGGCCTATGCTATAGGTCTTTTTTCAGTGAAAACATAGCCAATGGCCTTCTCTGAAGCAATTTGTGATTGAGTCGGTTTTAACAGCTACATTTTCATGTCAGGTATTAGCACTGAATGAGAAACCTATATGACTAAATCACAATTTCATGAGCATGCTGGATTCATTTTTCAAAAATTGCATTAAATTATTTTTAACATAAAAAAATGTAACTTTGCTTTTATTTTATATAAAATGCAGTAAAACAATTTAAAACATTTCACTATTCCTTTTCTGTCCTACCTGAGATCATATTACCAGTAAGTGTAAGGTAAAGATTACCAGACCACAAGAACCAATTCATATTGAACTGAAATCCAACACCTACATACACAAATCTAAATCATAAGTGTGTACACACACACAAGGTGGAGGGTAAGCCCCGCCCTGGAGACAAGCTGGAGGGTAAGCCCCGCCCTGGAGGGTAAGCCCCGCCCTGGAGACAAGCTGGAGGGTAAGCCCCGCCCTGGAGGGTAAGCCCCGCCCTGGAGACAAGCTGGAGGGAAAGCCCCGACCTGGAGGGTAAGCCTCACCCTGGCGTGGGGCTGATGCTGCCACAGGTTGGAAGCGAGTTAGTTTACCAACAGCAGTGTCTGCAGAAATGGAAGGTTGTTAAATATTACAGAAGAATATCCTGGAAGAATTCCAGGAACACAGCTAGAGGAACCTGACTTACACAAAACATGCATGCATTTGCACACACACACACACACACACACACACACACACACACACACACACACACACAACAAAACAATCACGTGCCTAAAACCTGGCCAATGTGCTTTGTTAACAACTTCAATAAGCTGCGTGTGTACACAGGGCCCCATCATACAGAGGAAGCAGAGAGTGAAAGATGCCTGAACCCAGACCGCAATAACTACTCAGCTCGGCTACAGCAGCTGACCTCAGACCTGCAGCGAGGGCCGAGTAATGAGTGACCAGCCCCGCTGTGAATCTGCTGCACTCACGTATTTGTGGGTGGCTCTCTGTTGGACAGTTTGCCACTGGTGACTGGGTGACTGGGTAAGATCAATACCAGTCAGCCACCTGGCAGCTCCTAGCAGAGCAATGTGTGTTTGAAGGGCAGAAGACACTGATGAAATGTAGAGAATAAATAATACAGCATTCTGAATGAGTACAGAGCCCAAACGTCTGCTGTGAATGGAAACGGTGAACCCTTGTAAAGACAGGACACACACACACATCAGACACACACACACATCAGATACACACACACACACACACACACACACACACGCGCACACACACGCATGCACACACATACACGCACGCACACATACACATACACGCACACACACATCAGACACACACACACATCAGATACAGACACACACACACACACGCGCACACACACGCATGCACACACATACACGCACGCACACATACACATACAGGCACACACACATCAGATACACACACGCACAGTGGGTTATTTCGCCAAGAACACTGGACCTGCATTAGCAGAGAACCTCAACTGCATTAGCAGAACCTCAACATAATTCCCCTTTCATCACACCTGTCTGCTATTTAAAACCTCGCTTGGGGTGACAGAGTGAAGAAACACCTCACCAATAATCCAGTGTATGTCTGTGTGTTATGGTGTACCACAGCAATAGCAAACAAATGAATCAACAATTTCTAGAAACATCCGGAATTTGAATTTGAATGTACTTATATAGCACAACAAATGAATTTGTTTTTCTTTTAAGAAAGATCCCTTCCTCATTATTGTATTACAGTATATTGTTATCCCCTGTAATATCATAATGCTGGAGCCAATATTGCAGTAATAATGTTGCAGTAACTGCATTTCAATGATGGCATTTCAATAACTACTCAGTTGAAAAAAAAGGTCTGCTTCAGAAACTTAATCAAAGCTTTATTATCTGGATTTCTGCAGAAACGGCCAACGACATTATATATTTATACATAACAGTTATACGCTGAGACAAAATGATAATATACTGAGAAACATGTCCTACATAGTATTATTTTTTTCTATTTATTTAATGATTCATTTGTTCATTTAATAATTAATTCATTATTTCCCTTCAAGAGTTCTCATAAGCCACATGAGGCAAGCAGTATCATCAGAATGTGAGCCGACATAATTGGTGATTTGAGTGTGAGTATGATGTAAGATGCAGATGTAATTACAGAGCCAATCACAGAAGCTTATGGTGTCTGGAATATTCAAGAGAGAACTGTGTCAGACCCACTCAGCATGCATATTGTAGGAGCTGAAAGTGGCAGACTGTCCAACTGAGGATAAAACAAACCAAATCTTCGCAAATCTTCTCCCCCAAGAAATGGACACCTCACCCAAGCTGGACGACATCGGCACCAGATGACCCACTGGAGAGCTGCCTTGAAGACTCAAGTCAGACAGCACTGGAGCTTTGCTCCGCCACCATAACAGAGGTGAGGTCAGCCATGTACGAGGAGCGGCGGCTGGCGTGCGGTGAGCAAGGGGCGGGACAAGACGACAGCAGGCAGTGCGGGGGGAGACAGCCCAGCAGATGGCGTGGCCGGCGGCTGCATGGTGTCACGAGAGCAGGAGACAGTAAGTAGGCCCTGGTGCACAGAGCAGGGGGAAGCCCTCGCAGGAACAGAGCAGAAGGGGACCCAAGACCAGAGAGGAGAGCGGCTGGTCGTATGCTCCTGGGGGGGGGGGGGGGGGGGGGGGGGGGGTGGAGAGGCGCACGGTGAGGTGGACCCGCCCTCCACACACACACTTGCAGGGCTTGTGGAACGGTGCGTGGACCTCAAGACCTCTGTAGCACAGCGCACCATGTTAAGGTGCAATTCCACCAGAGCGATCAAACCAAGAGCAGGAAGCAGCACAAATGCCAGACATGTACACACAGCTCTTAAACCACCCTACACCACGAATTATTTAATTCTAACAGCGGAGCGCAGTCAGGATTAGTGAAATGGTTATGACCATAGAGTAACAATTGTGTTAGCAGCCAGGCGAGGCCATAAATGTCACATCAAACCTAAATAAAGTGAAAACTGCATGAATAGCAAGTCACAGTACTAGCATGACACACTGAATGTTTTAAAATCACTGAAAC
>NC_135212.1:28376952-28499452 GCF_052324685.1 Brachyhypopomus gauderio
ATTACATTTGGCTACATATTTTAACCGCAATATTTCTTGTGATTTTAAAAACTAACTGAGGGATTTTGACAAAACCTATTTATTTGGCAGGTCATGTGAAGTATTTGATTTTATAAAATAGTAAAGACTATTTATTCAGCATGTAAGGCTCACCAAAATGCATATAACAGTCAATCCAAAAACAAATAAAAAACATGGCTTAAAGATTGGATGACTTTGATTGCTCATTCACATCACATACTGCAGTCTTCTGCTGTATTGGTATTGCAAATTCCACTGTTGCAATAATGAAAATGGAAAAATAGGCCGCGTAAAACAATATGTGCGTCTTTTCATTTTAACTTTCAACTATGTCCGATTCACCAAACGATCATATGTTCGACCAGATTGTCATGAATTAAGCATAGAAAACATACACACAACAGAGCTGCATTCAAATGACCATATCAACAGCATAAAAGCAATAGCCTGTTAATGGATAGGCCTTAGGTTGAGATGAATGGGGTGAATGTCACAAATGTCAGAGAAAAGACCATTTCCATTTCCATTTCCTCACTGGTTTTAAATCGTATGAAACATATACTCCATCCATCCACGCAGTTTTCATTCTTTGGCAAACAAAGATTTCACAAGTCTGAACATTTCATTTAGCGCCTAAATGAAAATTCTAAATATGAGAAAATTGGTGAATATTACAAGTCGCTCATACAAAAAACCAAGAGGAATTGACGAATATTGCGTGGCAGAGTTAAAGGAAAATGTTATCAGTCCATGTTTCGTGTGTTTCATTCATTGAGGATAAATCGTAAGAGCGATTTAGAAACGGACCTTTTCGATGGAGTATTTCTGGCATGAGGTCAGTGCTATTTTGCATGTAATTTTTAATTATGGGTGAATGCTAGCTTGTTTTCTTAAAAAAACTAAGACCTTAAGAGGCTCCAAAAGCAAGGTAATGGCCTTCTTATCTGTGCCTCGCCTATTCTACAAAACCCAAAAGAGAAACAGAACCGTGATGACTGCCGGAGTTCAAAGAAAGAGGTGCGAGTCTCTCTCCTGTGGAGCACACACTCATCGGGCCATCATCTCCTCACTGCTCCTCAGTAAATGGAAGCTCCAAATGACCGAAGGAGCTCAGCGACTGCCTGCTAATGGAGGGCAGCTCCCCAGTGCGTCCTAATAAAAGGGCTGGATAGCTCGCTGGGTTCTTACACAGTCTGTGTTGTGCCTGTCAGGCGTATATCTGACAGGGCTGAAACCTCACACGGTGTTTCTAAGAGTGTTTACACACCTGCACTATAAAGTCTGGTAAAATTGGAGTCTGGTTCGTTTTCACCCTTTGCGCGATTCATTTGGGCAGGTGTGATTACAGTAATTGATGAAAAACATATTCACCGAGACCACAGACGTAATTTGGGGGGGGGGGGGGGGGGGGGGGGTATGGGACAAGGGGGTTCTCATTTGTGTAAGTCCCCCCCCCCACTTATTAAATCAAAATTTCGTCCATGACCGAGACTCTTGAGAGTATTTGGTCTCGGTCCGGTTCTCTCTGGATCGGTCTGACCTCAGTCCTACTCAACTTTGAGGACTTTGCAAGTTTGAGCTAAACGGCTCCTTTGTGGTATATTGCCCAGATCATAACTAGTTATGAACAAACACCTGCCGTTGTTGCATGTTAAATTGCATAAAATGATGCACTAATCCAGAACACAGAACCTTCTTCCTGTAGGCCATTTACTGTCTTGCTCCCATCCCAGTCATGTCTGACCAATAAATGGAAAGAATGGATTTTCCCTGTGTGAAAACATCCCCAATCTCGTTAACTGATTCAGATCACAGCAAACAACCTGTAGTCGTTTAAACGAACTAAATCATATACCATGTGCATAGCAAGTCCCATATGTTTCTATAATGCCAGATATTTCCATAATGTAGTTCAAAAAAAGAAAAACGTGCTGCGACTCATCAAAACGACAACAGGGATGCTACATTTCAGAAACGCTGCAAATCCAGTCACAACATAACTGAAGTGTTTCTGGAACGAACGATTATAAGCAGCGACGGCCAAATGAAAAAAAAAAAAACAGCCTATACATACTACTACTGTTTGGGCCCTAAATCAGTATGTAGTATGCCACAAATTATGTTAGATGCCCGGATGAGCTATCTTTACGGAAGCCCATTCCTGCCGCTTCAAGAAAAAAGTATCATAATAATTACTATCCCATAATAATTACTTACAATCTGATAATAATAACTTAGTATCTCATAATAATGACTTACAATCTCATAATAATGACTTAGTATCTCACAGGGCTGGACTGGGACAAAAAATCGGCCCTGGCATTTTTGGTTTAGACCGGCCTCTCATAATTAGTGGAGCACAACCGACTTGTAATTTATGTATGTGGGGTACGAAATGGAAAAAAAAAAGATTAAGAAATTACTGGTTAAAGACATTGGATTTAATCTTAGCATTATTATATCACAATAACTTTTATGATTTTATGGAAATCATCTCAATATGTATTTTCTGAATTTCTCTCTGATTTAACAGCTCAATTCTAATTCTTCAGGTTAAAGGTGCTCCCTCCTGCAAACAGCTATAACATGTATTTGTATCTGGCTACAAACAAAACTGCTTTATGAATTCATGCAATGCAAACATGTCTTAAAAGCATTTGACACCAGTTTACTCTTATTCAGTGTTGTCACATCTTTTTGTACACTTACTATAGTCATGCTTAAATTGCACAGTTTTTATTTATCATCAGTGTTGCGAATAACGCCGTTAAAAATAACGGCGTTAGGTAACGGCGTCATTTTGTCAGTAACGGGATAATATAATTAATTACTTTTCCTGTCGTTACAACGCTGATAGGTCACAGTTTTCGGTGTAACACCTGTTTAACTTAACAAGTCAGTAAGCGATTGGCTAAGGCTGCGTTATGGTAGCCAATCAGAGCCAGTGTTTTTACACGCGCGGCGAAATACTCCAGTGACACGACACAAACGGAGAAGAGGCAGAAATGGCGAGTCAGGAGCAAGCCGAAGAAAAATTAGCATTTTCAAGGTGGCGATATAAACATTATTTAAGAAAATACTTGAAGTTCCTGAATGTCTACCAGACTGGGATTTATTTAATTAAGAATATAGGTTTTATTGTTAAATTTACTTCTATTGTGAACAAACCAGTTGTCTCAGGTTGAGAGAATTTAATTTAATTTGATAGATGTAAATGCACTTTATATAGTGTAACTGTTTACTTTTGCTTTTATTTTTTTACAAAATTCCTTGGGATTTTGAAGGATTTTATCCTGCACTGGTCTGTGGATGTGCAATAAATATCAAACGTTAAATGCCTTTCTGATCTACTCATTTCAACTGACTGTAAAAACTGCTTTTTCAAAAAAAAATATCTATTCATTGGCATATAACTTTTTTTTAACTGTAACGCAAATAGTTACTTTCCCTGGTAACGAGTTACTTTTATTATAGAGTAATTCAGTTACTAACTCAGTTACTTTTTTGAACAAGTAGTGAGTAACTATAACTAATTACTTTTTTAAAGTAACGTTCCCAACACTGTTTATCATTTATAAGTTTTAAAATCTGTAATTTACTTGTTTGAGTGCTTTTTAAAACATGTTGAACCACAGCATAGAGGCTACAAATTCAAACTACTATGCAGCCTTTCAACACACCTTTAACCTAAATATCTAAAATGCTATGATAGCCTAAAATGGACACTTCCTGCTCATCCAACACTTCTCAGTCTTAACCATTTGCTATTTTATCAGAATAAGCGCACGTAGTTGCCAGATTATTGGGAAGTATGCAAATACCAATTAATATTGATACTAATCAATCGTTATTGCTCATCATTCTCATGTAATAAAGTCCCTGTGTTATCCTAACGTTACTACCTGCTTACGTAGCCTACAACACTTGCCCTCTCAGTCTGTCCCTCGGTTTCTCTTTCACAAGCCTGCATCTCTGGCTGCTGCTCTCCCTGTCTGCTGCTGCTGTCTTCACCTACAGAGGACGCGGAGGCTACAGCAGCGAACATGTCTGTGATTTTTACACATTTTGTAGCATCTACATTGAGACTCTTTAATTTCTTCGCGCGCAACTTCTCCGCATCCCCTTTCTGTCGCTTCTGTTGCTCCATGCTGCCTATCCTTTAACAACGCGCTCAACACTGAACATAGCGGCAGTTACAGCGGACCACGCAGAGAAAGGGTGGGGCCGCTTTCGTCCTATATCCTGATTAGTTCAGTCCACTGTCCATATTGAAGATGGGCCAATGGGCCGCGCCCTCTAAATTGTGGGCCGGTCTCTTAGAAAAAAGGGAAGAAAAAAAATTCATCGGCCCCTGAGGACTGTCGGCCCACCGGGCAAATGCCCGGTACGGCAGATTACCAGTCCAGCCCTGGTATCTCATAATTGCCTCTCATAATGACTTAATCTTATAATTATGATTTACAATCTCATAATGAGATTGTGCAGTGGCCATTTAGAGCTGATTTTAAACAATTTGTACTAATACATTTTAACACCAGTTATCTCAAAGTTTACATATAGCAAAATGCTAATTTAGGATTCAGACTGAATTAGACATACTGATTCACCTGATTGATAAAGTAGACATATTGATTCACCTCCAGGCTTATAGTTCCATAATTTTGGCTTCATGAGAGCCTCTAATACAGAAAAAAAAGTTTAAAAAACGGGTTTGGGGATTTAAAGTGTATAAATGTACACTAGTGATGTAAAATCTGTCATGCTCTATTTTTTTCTGATTCAACAGGGTCTTGTTTGACAAAATAAATAATATCGGACATGTACATGGAAGTACTGAAGAGCTCCACAATATTGTCCCCTTGGTGTCCAAGGCCTCTCCAAAGTGCCACGCATTTATCCAAACGTGCCACACGACAACACATCTTTATCCAAGACGTTGGCCACTATACATCAAGAGCATGCAACATTTTTTTTTAAACATTATTTTAAAAACAAAATAATAGCATCTCACAGAAAGTCCAGAAAGTTCATTACCTATAGCTTCATTATTAATTGGCCAAAAGATGATATAGCTTCCAAGAGGCTAGCTAAGATAACCATGCCAAGAGCCTAAACGATGCTGAGGAAAATACTACAGTACTTACTGTAAGGACTACAGTACATACAGTATATAATACTGCTTATATTCTAATATTTAGTATGCATTTTCTTCACAACTGTTTATTCATACTCACAAACACAATTGCGTCCTTCGTAGACCTTCGTAGCTCTTTTTAGCCATTCTTATCTAACTTCCGGTTTATCGTTCTACCCGAACAACTCGACATAAACTCCAGCTAAAGTAAACATTTCTTTTTCTATGATATCAGACCAATAAAAACAATTCAAAAGTTAACAGATGCAGCTTTGCAAATCAAGAACAGATTAGGTAAAACGACGCTGCAATGTCACTGATAGGTCGAGAATTGTTTGCTGCTCGCAGCAAAGGAGAGGATTAAGCGTTTTTATAAAGATGCCGTGAACAAGCAAATACGCTACGTGTAATACGGATGCTTTGATAGTAAGTGAATATTAGGAGACAAAACATGGTCATCTTACTTCGTAGACTTTTTAAAAGGGCAATTTAAAGGGCGAGTCAAGTTACACATGTAAACCACATGTAAACACGGTGTGTTCAGAATGGGATTTATTGCGAACAGTTGCATGTAGATGGCTGAAAATTGGTATGCAGGAAGTTATACTGTAACGGTGGCGCCGGAGAGAAGGACGAGACACGAATCCAACGTGGCAGCAAATGTTACGTTTAATGTTACAAACAGAAACATATACATACACACGTAAACGTGTAGACTCAGACAACGACGAGCACAGGACACTACGCGAACGCACATTAAGTAGACAAACCACATCAACCCCACGTGATGACGAGACGAGCCACAGGTGAGACGAATCAGCACAAGACATAACCGCACCCACGGAGATCCACAGACGCAGACGAGTAGACGCAGACAACGTAAACACATGCCCAAAAGAAGGGCTCGGGGACTTCAATGTGACATATACTAGTTCTAAAAAAGAACAATGTGTTTGCGTTTTTAAGAATTTTCTGCAATATTACTTATTTTTTGTGGATAAACAGATTTTGCCCAGCGATGGGATCAGTAGGGGTGCTTCTGCACAAAGAGGTTCATAATTATAAGATGCTCATAACTATGAGGAAGTAGATAGTAATACATTAAACCGATTAACAGTTTAAAAAGTATTATATTAAACGAATTAAACTAATAAACACTTAGTGTCGGAAAGTAAGTAGATGTTCGTGTTTGCTTTTGTCACATACTGGATACAATACAATACTCAGCGGACCACTATGCTGTATCCAGTATATACTGAGTGCAGTATGCAGTAAGCCATTTCAAACATAGCCACAGTCCATAGTCACTTGGTAGTCGCTGCTTAAAATAGTTTGTCCAGAAACACTTCTATTGCGAAGTGGCCCAGCTTCATTGTGTTGGGACTGGATTTGCAGCTTTTCTGTGTTTGCAGCATGTTTCCGTAAGGTAGCATGTTGTCTTTTTGATTAATTTGTTTTATTTGCAGCATGTTTTTCTTTTGCAGAGCAATGGGTCTTCTCGGCCACCACATCATGTTAGAATTAGGGCATTGCCAAAACAGCATCTGAAACGTTCCAGACCAATCAGGTGTATGTATTGGGGAATGGCTGAAGGATTCATCTAGTAAACTGGTTCTGCAGTCAAAATGTTTGCAGTTTTCCATCCCAGAACCTAATAAAACTCTTATGTTTGGCTATTTATAATCACCAACTCACACAACTTTAGCACAGAGATGTATGTCTAACAACTCACTCATCTCAACTTGTCTAACATGGTAGAGGATTAATCCTTAACACTTTTTCCCTTAACAATAGAAGCACCGCACCTCATTTACATACTTATACCTAGAAGTGCGGAGTGCCGGTCATCTGACCGCTTTCACCACCTACTACTAGCGCCTTGTTTCACAAAAACAGGAAACACATTTTTGCAAAGTTTGTCTTTGTGTATTTTTTTTGTTCTAAAATTTGAGCACAACTTCCTGATTCTTCCATAGAAAATTTATGAGATTACAAAATGAAGATCACATAGAAGCCTGAGAAAGTCTCGTAACTTATTCCCCCCAGAAACACATGTACACGGAGCATATACACACAGTGAAGAGATGCCAAGGCCAAGGTCCATGGTACTACATTTATTAAAGAGGCTGTGCATTGTACAGCTCGAAACCAGCAGCCTTTAAAGAATGCTGGCTCAGAATATACCTGTGTACATTTTTATTGATGTGGTGCCCTAATGGCCTCATTACTGGCATTAATCTCAAATACAGGCATATTGACAGACATTTCAGTTCATGGACTTCAACGCCCTATCCCACCCTGCACAACAACCTACTAATAACATATTAAACCAAATCCAAGTATTAATTAGTGTTCATGCATCTTTTTTAAACATTGAATCAGTTTCAGAATTTTTAAATGGAAACATTACAGTGCTGACTCACAGTCATTCGGAGCAAAAGCCCATTATGCTCAAACACAGGACTTATCAATGACCATAATGAGTTTAATCCAGTGAACATGAGGTTTCATTCACAAACTCATCTAGCTTCATTCAGCATTCTGCCTTTTCCTGAGCTTCTCTATAATAAGCCATTTAATCCCTTCTCAGTCAGAGGATTACAGCTCAGCTGAGCAGAGAACAGACTCCAGCTTTTTTTTTTTTTTTTTTTTTTTTTTTAGAGAAACACCTTTTCAAGCTCTAGAAAATGTAGTACTGCAGTTTGTGTTAAAATACACAGGTATGATTGTGGCAAACTGTATTATCTGTATTAGCTGGAATTGTTCATCTTAATTTGGGTACAACACTTTCACAATTTTATAAAAGATGCACATGCATGTTTTGCGATTTTTTCTGATGAACACATTGATCCACACATCAGTCTACATACACACACACACACACACACACACACACAGAGGGGTGGGGACATGAGTGAGCGGGAACCACATGTTTGTATGCCAACAAAGGGAATCAGACATAGGTCCCCTGTATGTACCTTAAGATACAGCTCTACCCATCAATCACAGAGGCTATCTGCCTACCTGTGGCGAGAGTGTGTGCATCTGTGTGATTATGCGTGCATGTGATCGCATGTTTTGCTTTTGGTCTCTGGAGGGATATGTAGAGGTTGTGTTAAGTGGGCGAGGGCAGGGCATGTGCCCCTTGTGCCCGTGTGGGGCTGGGAGACAGCAGGGCTGCTTTCCCTGGCAAAGTCATTTATTAGGGGAATAATGACCTGCGCCCGCCCAGCCTCCCTGAGGAGTTCTGCTCACATCTCACCTCAGCACTAAGGGTATATCATTTTGGAGCCACTGTCTGCACCAGCATCGGCACCTGCACCAAGCAATTCGACCACCATGCAGTTCTGAACTAGGAAGCATGCTGAGCTACTGCAAGAAAAACAGGCACACAATAGATCACCCCTGCTACTAATTACCCCCTCATTTCTGCCCCTCAGACGAGCTGATAAAGGCATATTACCCGAGGTACCAATACCACAGCTCTTCTATTGTTTTACCAATTCTCTATTGTTTTACCAATCGTGTTCTGCGCTGGCCAGCACTTCCCCAACACAGAGTTGAATGCCAAATACAGGCTGCCGTTTATTGGAGCCATCAATGATACGCATCCAACAGCATCATACTCCTTCGCCCTCATTCATTATCACCACACACCCCGCCGGTCAGAGCCAAGCCATTTCCCCGAGTGATGGCCATCACACCTGGCAGTGGGCTTCCAGTTCAATCAGAAGTACGAGACGCAAGGCTAATTGAGTTCTATGCACTTGCTTTGCGCAATAACGCATGTGGATGAAAAATGTAAAATTCTGACAGCGAATACTAAAAGCGAAATCACGAGTTACAAACTATAGCGAAAGCTTGATTCAAGGTTTCGTCTAATGCCCACTTGTCCTGGTATTACTACAGTTGGGTTAGTGAGACATACAGACAACTGTACAGTACGAATTACAGTCGTCAAGTCTTTGAACAACCGAAACACTTTCCTCGTACTGTTCCCACAAGTCTAAATGAACACTGCATTACATTACAGTACTCACATGAGCGACGTCGGGAACTGCGACGGACACGAACTATGGAGCGTCGACAATATTAAAATAATCAGCAGCGCTGTTTTGTATGGACTCATGATCAGGTGTGATCCTTGGCGCATCAAGTGCACCGTCGCTCGTGCCAACGATGAAACCTGCTCGGTAAATCCACAACAGTTCCACTGCACTTTTCTCCGGAGATGAGGTACCTGCTGTCTCGCTAGTTAATCTGATTACTAGTCATCAGGTTAACGGCCCGCTGGCTCGCCACCGGATTGGTTACTTGTATTAACACACCGCCCGCGTCCAGTTCGAAGTGCTCTAGCGAGTCATGCGCTCACTGGGACACACAAACTGTCTCGTCACGTCCTCCGTCACTAACGACAGACAACGTTTCTCCCCACATTCGTTTCCTCTTCATGTGATCCGCAAACTCTTTAGGCAGAAATATGGTGACAGCAATCAACAGCCAGACAGGGAAGAGTCAGCCAGTCTCTCAGTCTCTCTTTCTCCATCTTTCTCCCAGTCTCTCTCTCTCAGTCTCTCTCTCTCCATCTCTCTCCCCCCTCTCCATCTCTCTCCCCATCTCTCCATCTCTCTCTCCATCTCTCCATCTCTCTCTCCCCCCCTCTCCATCTCTCTCCCCCCCTCTCCATCTCTCTCTCCCCCTCTCCATCTCTCTCCCTCTCTCTACCTCTCCATCTCTCTCTCTCCATCTCTCTCTCTCTCTCTCTCTCTCTCTCTCTCTCTCTCTCTCTCTCTCTCTCCTCACACACCCATCTCTACTCCAAGTCTATACCTCCTACCTACTCCTACTTGTCTAGCATCTGGTCATATCTCTCTCTCTCTCTCTCTCTCTCTCTCTCTCTCTCTCTCTCTCTCTCTCTCTCTCTCTCTCGCTTCTCAAGAGATGCTGTCCAATTACCACACACCTGAAATCAGTTAATGATGGGCACCAACTGAATTGTTGCGCAATTACTACAAACACCTGCCCATTCAATTGTAATGAAAATACATCATAAAGTGGTGGCTAGATAATTAACCATATTAACCGATCCAATATACATCACTACCTTTGCATCGAATTTTTCATTTATTTGTTCTGTGTAGAATTACAAAACAATTATTACTTTAGACTTTATTATTTATCACTAGGCTCCATCAGACAGGACAGAACAATTCACACTATCCCCTACCTTCTAAAAGCTCGGAGTGCATCAGATTTTTATGTTGCACCTTCATGCCGAAATAAATTCCTAGTCTGTGAACCCTGTTCATTGACAATGGCAATAAAACTTTTTCTGATTTCTGATTCTGATTTCTGATAAAGGGCACAGACATTTGGCAAAATGTGCTACTGTCACACCCTAAAAGTAGTAAATCTGATGAATGCAACTGGGCAGCTTGTAATGGGTTATCAAAAGACTACACCATCTCATTTGTTCAGTTTTCAGGATGAGGTCAATCAAATGATTCTGTTAAACATTCATATAAAGGTTTTATATTCTGATTGAGATATGAATCCGATTACTAAAGGGTTATTATAGCGAGAGTTGTGTCAATTAGCCTTTAATGTGAATAAGGGATTACTGCCCCTGCAGTATAACATCACTTCCATATTGCAAACACCCATACCAGAAATATTCAAATTGTCTTCTCAGTCTTTGCCATCTGTTTTTTCTGACCACCCATCACCCAATTGCAAGATACAATTTGAGGAGCTGAAGTGATGATTTTGTCTTCTGCCCACTTTCAGCACACACAAGTAGGCCTACACAGTCTCCCCATGACCTGGAGTCTGGAGCCAGGGGCTCTGGGATCTGTAGTGTTCTGCCTCGATCCCCTTCACCTGGACGACGGCATGCAGATTTCTACATGGAATAGACTGCAACAGTTTAGCCAGTACTGAGTCATTTAGAGCAGTGCTCTCTGCTTTGCTAAATTCTGCCTCAGAGGGACAGCGCTGCCATGGTAAAGCTTGATGTTGTGAAGGCCTGAAGTGAAGCTCTGGGCAGGTTGAGTGAAGGCAGACACACAGGCACCTGAGTCAAGGGACATGGAGACCACGGCCAAGAACCGCTGTGTCCCGCGTCTCTTAAGAGAGACTTTCACACAAAATCATCGGGGAGCAAGTACATCTAGTACTTCTCGTGAACTCTGCAAGTTGCTTCACAGGACATCTGTGCAGCTCGAGCTCATCGAACGGACCCCAGCGTTCTGTGCCATCATTAAACACCTATGAAAGGTCTTACCAGTGTGTGTGTGTGTGTGTGTGTGTGTGTGTGTGAGAGAGAGAGAGAGAGAGAGAGAGAGAGTGTGTGTGTGTGTGTTCATCGCGGGTGAGAGACACTTTGCTGGCAATGAGATAAAAAGTTAAACAGCGAGTGAGAGCTAAGGCAGGTCAGGGCACAGGGAACAAACGTGCCAGGGGATTTCGGCTTTCACACGTTTCCTAGCAACCGCTCCCCGACTCTCTGGTCCTCGACAACGACTGTGGCATGAGGGGGGTGTGCGGTGGAGGGAGAGAGAGAGAGAGAAAGAGTGAACAAGTGCACGATGAGGAGAAAAGAGCAAGCGAGAACGGGGAGTGTGAGTGAGAAAAGTAAGAGCCCTAACAGAGCCGAACAGAGTCCCTGCGCTCAGGGGAAGGGAGCGGGCTAATGGCAGCGGCTCACCGCCAGTACTGCTGCATTGTTCCGTCTCTATATGCCTCCATTAGCACCGTCCCATCGACCTTCTTTAAAGGCGAAGGATTTCAGAGGCACGAAAGAGTCTCGGTTCTTTTCCCGAGCAGGAGACTCCGCGTAGCCCAGCGGCAGTTAAGTGGCGAGGACAATATCGGGACATGATAAAAGCCCAAGGCCAGCGCACAGCACCCTGGGAAGTAGCTGGGAGAAGAGGCCTCGCATCATCAAAACAAGCCCTCTCATTAAAATATCCCGTGGGCTGCTTAATAAAGACGGTATGGCGACCTCTTTTCACGAGCACAACTCAAGCTCGTCTGCACTGTGGTCTGAGTGATTAAAACCCGACAGCGCCACGTCCCTAATGCATCTGTCTTTTCAGTGAGGTCTCTGAAGCAAGGGTCAGATCCCAGAGAAGACGCAGCTATGAGTCTCAAATATCAGGTGTCTGTTTAAAGCTCTCTGTTCTGTGAAGGCCGTGTGTGTGTGTGTGTGTGTGTGTGTGTGTGTGTGTGTGTGTGTGTGTGTGTGTGTGTGTGTGTGTGTGCATGTGTGTGTGTGCATCTGTGTGTGCGTGCATGTGTGTGTGTGTGTGCGTGCGTGTGTGTGCGTGCATGTGTGTGTGTGTGTGTGTGTGTGCGTGTGTGTGTGTGTGCATCTGTGCGTGTGCCAGTGGCTTGACCTGAGGCCATTCAGGAAAGCTAATGAGCAAGCTCATTAACTCTAGACTGGAATGGCTGGTCTAACTCTGTTGGAACTTCGACTCATAGCTGGAATCGTCAGTCTAATCAAGGTCCTGTGGTTTCCACATCAGTATACATAAAGCCAAGAACAAAGGTGCCAGTAATAGTTGATAGAAGCGGACCTAATTGACCATGACATTTGCAAAAAAAAGTGTTATTTATATGATAAGGACTGTAAAAATAATGCTATGCTATAAAGCTTTTGTGGTGCTGCTTAGGGCTAAATATTTTAATAGTTCAGTAAAAGTTTTGTGTGGATTAGAAAATGTAATTATACTGAAAAACAATTCATTATAATAAAACAATACTATATTTACACAAAATTAACACATTGTATGCTCAGTTTAGTCTAGTATAATAACAAATTACCATGGCGCACACAAACACACACACACACACACACACACACACACACACACACACACACACACACACACACACACACACACACACACACACACCACATCCTGAAATCCAAGCTACACCAGTCCCCTGGGCCCTGCTACCCTCCTACACTGGATCTCCATGGCAACATGCCCTGCCTGCATTACCCAGGAAGAGAATGGATGTTCACAAACAGTGCTATCTCATACAGGCTTGTTTCAGTCTCCATCCTCAGCCCCACTGTTCACTGTTGCTGTGCGTTAACACTTCTATATTCTAGCTCCGTAGTGAACGGACACATTTTGAGCACTTGTATGAGCACATGTAGGTAGGTATGGCTACAATATAGATTACCTGGAGCTGACTACAACACTGGCAACATGAGTAGAAACATTTTAGACAAAGTGTGGAGTCAAGGTTTAAGATTAAACCCAGATTAAGGGATTTATAGTGGTGAATCATCATTTGCACTGCAGTGTCATCTAAGACTAGACTTATTCCATCTCTGAAAATGCCCCTTTGATTTATTTATTTTTATTGAAACCAGATTACCCTTATAGGTCTAGAGGGTTGTATTATACATGAATGAATTTCATCAGGACTGCCAAGCACCCCATTTACTGAATTTGTTCAAAGTACATTTAATCATTGCAAGTCACTGAGTAAGATTTCTTAATTTAGCAGTAACCACTTACTGATTTGGGGTTTAAATGCTTCTTCTTTTGTTTGCTTGTGTTTGTGAGATCTACATGGTTCAAAAATGTATCATGACTATTTGACAGCAATCTTATTCTGCTGAGGATTGATAGGTTATTTGGTCTGTTTAGCTGCTGCCATCTGTTGGCAAAAACCTGTAAACAAAAGATTTTGAGAGTCATTAAGAAAGTTCAAGTGAACAGTTTTATAGGAATGTTTATCCTGGCACAGGCCTATTACAGTAAATAATTGAAATAATGAACAGACTCTGAACCAGTAAAACTACTCTGATTTGCAACAGAGCAGTGAGTTCTCAGGTTGGACTTTGGAAGTGCTGAAATGGGAATTTCAGTGTTTTGCCAATTTCTTTCTTCACAGCTTTTGTGCATGAATTGAAAAAGAACACATTTCAGACACGTTTTCACATTTTGAATAGAATCTCTTCTTTAATATTTATTATTTAGACTCAGATAATCATTTTATTCATAGAATCTTTCAATTAATAGTATTTTTTCTACAACACAATTTGCATAATTTCATGACATCCTGTGGACAACCACGAAACCATAACATTAAATTTATCTTTTTTTACATGTAGTGAAAAACAAGACTCATTTTACAAGCATTTTTACAGTCAGCAAACAGCGTAAAGTATTTGTCCAATATCCCTCTTTTTGAACAGAATCTGGAGGCAATAATATCAACAAACATCTAGCAAAACATGCAACAACTGTGGAAACCATAAAAATTCTTTGACAAGAATTTTTGTGTTTTTTTTATTTCACTGTCTTAATTGTGTGAAATGTCACTGTTTTTATTGGAAAGATTGAAATGATTTGACTAACATCGTTAGCCAATCAGATGGATCACTTGCTCACTTAGCTAGACAAATACATATTTACAGACAGGACATTGACCTTGAGTTCACACTCACATGCTCAGTGTCAGACCAAATAAATATTCAAACCTCTTTTTATAGAAAATATCTTATGTATTTACATGATAAAAATAATCAAATCACATTCACACTGTTTACTACAACTGACTACATCAGAATCCTCTTAGTTGTGTGCTCTCAGGAACACAGCATAGCAAATCAGGTTAACATTACATTAAAACAACAGAGATTAGACAACCACATAGATGAAGACATTATTTCAATGATCATTTAAAGGGGACAAAGCTTTGAACAACCCAAATGCACACAGCACTGTTAAAGTCAAAATACAACAGACGCGAGATCTGATTGGCCAGGGCGAGAGAGCCCATACAGTCACAGAGCACTAGGGCAGCAGGACTCTCAGGGGTCTTAGCTGTTTTTTTAGGCTGTTTCTTTCCCTCAGGAAGATTTAAATGTCACTGTATTCCATGTAGAAAATAAAACTTTCACATAATGTGGATGGGAACTCAAACACACTGATAAAGCAACAAATAACTAAAGTGCTTTAGCCCAACATGTGCTCTGTCATAACTGCCAATCAAACGATCAAAAAAGAATGATAACACTAGGTTTGAATTGTTTTTTATACCTTTTATCGATTTTTACTATTCATTAAAACTAAAATGATCCTTAAAATATCTTTAAAAGTTACCTATACATATATTTTCAGACAGACTTGCAATAATAGCATACGTCAAAAAAATGCATCCAGACATAATTTAAGTTGCATAGAATTACCCAAAGTGAAGCAGTGGATTTGCTCCGGACGTGAGGTTGGCACGTGTTCCTCTCACTGTCACAACATTCATTTATTCACTGCATGAAGATTTCTTTGTTCAAGCACAAGTGACGTCTGCAAACTGCTCGTACATCATGTATTAAGTATGACAGTACAAGTTAACAGTATGTTTACCTGTGCACAAAGAAATCCACTGACAATAATGAAGGGAATCCTGACCAGGTTGCTGTTAGGAGCTCTGTGTGTCTACACAGTAACTGTCATCCTGATCTTCAGCCCACTGAATTGGTGCACTAGGGTTCAGTGTTCTGATGACACACATGCACAGCACAGGTACTTTTATGTGACTTTTATACTGATATGGTGCAGGATTAAGTGGCAGTGAATATATTTGGGATTTTGAGTCTCTTTTACTAAAACTCACAGAAACAGACCAGCAAAAAAAAAGAATAAATATAAAAATAAGTAAAATAAAAAACGAAATCAATTCAATTCAAAAAGATAAAACAAACAAACAAACAAAAAAGACTACGACATCTTTAAAAGGCCCAACACATGGGCGGGAACAACTATCACAGATACACACCTTGCACCATTTGAAATAAACACAAAGAACTGAGCCAATTGTGTAACCTTGTTGACCTCTGTCAGAATCAGGAGGTCAGCTTTGTAAGGTTTTTTTTTAATCTATCTCTCTTTTTTTCTTGATTGCATATTTTGTTCGAACACAGAACTTCATCACAAAACAGAACACAGCTGACAACATCTGAACATTTACATGACATTTATCCCAAGATGCTTTTAAGAAAAGTAACAGGACTGACACACGGTCCTACTGTGCATGTGCCTTCATGTAACCGTCCCTGTAACCTCATGGAGAATCATGTGAAGGCGATTACAACAACAGAGACACCAACATTCATAGGTCAAGGTCACTGACGAACAAATGTGTTCATAACGTAATATAAAAAATACCCCAGGAAGGTCATGACCTTTAGCCGTGGCTCCGATTTTATCAGTGCAGCTTTGACCTACTTGCTGACACTAAGGCCCACAGACACAAAGAAATACTGCATAAAATCTCAGAGGTCAAAGAACAGATATCTCAACTGTGGATTGGACACCTAAATTAGGACTGTAGAGACCGGGGCTCTGGCATGTGTACTCAGTGAGAGCCACTGAGAGATAGTCATGCTCACAGGTCACACTGTATTCATCACAGGAAAAGTTCACGACATCAGAGCTAAGATCTGTTCACCATATACATAACAATCTGATATGATAAATCTCATCATATATATATATATATATATATATATATATATATATATATATATATATATATATATATATATATATATATATATATATATATATAAATGGAGTGGGGAGGCTAGATTCTCTGAAAAAAGATCAAAAACTCTGCTACTGATGTCTCTGTGTATATGTTTTGCACAATTGCTTATTATTTATTTTTTTACCATATGTATATATAAGAGTGTACAGTGATGGCATGGCCTATGTTTCCTATACAGTGTGAATAGCATCTCTTCATAATGGCGCAGTGGCCTCACCAGGATTCTGATTAGGAAAAGATGCAGCAGCAGAAAAACAAAGAAAACGAGCAGCAAAATTAGGCAGACGTGTAGATAATAGATAGATGGATCATGACAGCTCAAACTTAGGCAGACGTGTAGATAACAGATAGATGGATCATGACAGCTCAAAATTAGGCAGATGTGTAGATAACAGATAGATGGATCATGACAGCTCACCCTCAAACTGCTATTAAAGAAACTCCTAAGAGGTTAAATGACGTGTAATAGCGAATCTAGAATGGCCAGTACTGTGCCAGTATCTCCTGACAACAGAAAGGTTTAAGAGATAAATATTTTTTTATACATCTTTCACACTCTGATCTAAAATTCAGTCCACTGTGCACCTGTCAGTAAGACGGTGAGCAGGTTGGGTTACGTCCTCCGTGACTCAGGGGTAATTATTCACTGAAACGCCTCTGGCTCCTCTCCCCTTGTTCCGTCAGCTGCGTCATGGACCTCCGTGTTCCTCCCAGACGGTGCGATCCGCCTGCCCGTAGCTCTGGCCCGCCCTGCTGGCCCGTGGCAGCGTCATCAGGGCTGCGTGTGGGCGGAACTGGCCACCAGCTTGTGCCAACTCACCGCACGCTTGCGCATGTCCACTTTGTCCAGCCAGATGTAGGCCTCACCAATCAGAGTCTTCTTCACAAACTTCCCCCCGTTAGACACCAGGAAAAGCTGTGGAGCATGTGCAGAAAGAAGCTACTGTCATAATGCAGTGACCCGGCCTGTACGTCAGACACTGTGCAGTGACCCGGCCTGTAGATCAGACATTGTGTGCAGTGACCACGCCTGTACATCAGACACTATGTGCAGTGACCCGGCCTGTACGTCAGACACTGTGTGCAGTGACCCGGCCTGTAAATCAGACATTGTGTGCAGTGACCACGCCTGTACATCAGACACTGTGTGCGGTGACCCGGCCTGTAGATCAGACATTGTGTGCAGTGACTCGGCCTGTAGATCAGACATTGTGTGCAGTGACCCGGCCTGTACATTAGACACTGTGTGCAGTGACCCGGCCTGTACGTCAGATACTGTGTGCAGTGACCCGGCCTGTAGATCAGACAGTGTGTGTAGTGACCACGCCTCTACGTCAGACACTGTGTGCAGTGATCCGGCCTGTACGTCAGACACTGTGTGCAGTGACCCGGCCTGTACGTCAGATACTGTGTGCAGTGACCCGGCCTGTAGATCAGACAGTGTGTGCAGTGACCACGCCTCTATGTCAGACACTGTGTGCAGTGACCCGGCCTGTACGTCAGATACTGTGTGCAGTGCTGTAAACACTGCTCGTATCCAGGAAGCTGGATCACATTCCCGTATTGTAGATGTACTTGGAAATGCATGTTGGCTTTATTGGATGTCAGTGATCGGATGTGTATGTGTGTGTGTGTGCATGTGAGTGTGTGTGTGTGTGTGTGTGTGTGTGCATGTGCATGTGTGTTCATGCGTGTGTGTGTGTGTGAGTGTGTGCGCGCATGTGTGTGTGTGTGTGTGTGTTTGTATGTGTGCATGTGTGCGTGCGTGTGTGTGTGGCGTGTGAGTGTGTGGGTGTGTTTGTGTGTGTGTGTGTGTAGGTGTGTGTGTGTATGTGTGTGTGTGTGTGTGTGTGTGTGTGTGTGTGTGTGTGTGTGTGTGTAGGTGTGTGTGTGTATGTGTGTGTGTGTGTGCGTTTGTGTTTAGGTGTATGTGTGCATGTGTTTGGTGTGTGCGTATGTCTAGGTGTGTGTGTGTGGTGTGTGTATGTGCGTGTGTTTAGGTGTGTGTGTGTGGGTGTGTGTATGCGTGTGTTTAGGTGTGTGTGTGTCTGTGTGTGGGTGGATGTATGTGTGTGTGTGTGTAGGTGTGTGTGTGCGTGTGTTTAGGTGTATGTGTGTGTGTGTTTGGTGTGTGCGTGTATGTCCCACCTGGATGGAGTGGCCTGCAGGGTTCAGGCTGAAGCGGAATGCTTCGTTGAAGGACGGCTCTCTGTCATGGCGACACACTCTGGTCTTTTTCTTGATGATCCGCTTCTGTGTTGCCACGTTAACCACATATAGCTTCACGTACAAGTCTACAGACGCAGGTCACGCAGGTCATATAAAGAAACACCTTGTACACTGTTATATCAAGCATTACACAAATGCATAACCCACAAACTGAGTTTGAATCCTAACTCCTAAACACATCTGGCAGGTTTGTCTCAGTATTTCTTCCTGGTTTCAGTGACTATGTCACTAACAGTGAATGTGGCAAAGATTTAAAGGTGTTGCCCGCTCAACTACACATCGTCCCTTAAGTTGTAGTGAGTTCTGCCTGGGGCTTCATAACTGCACATAATAACAACAATAACAGAGACTTCCAATTAACAACAACGCGTTCACTGAACTGTCTGATACAGGTACTGTGTCCACCATATTATCTGTTGTTAACCGCATCAGATTCAGAGCTGGATTGTGGTCTTGCATTACCGGGTAGGTGGTCTGGAGATTTGAACTTGTAGGTGATGTTTCTGCACTGGAGAATCTCAAGAACCAGCTGGTCTCCTTCTGTCTTCATCTCTTTCTTCAGGGCCACCTTGATCTCACCCATTATCTGGTTTTTAACTAAGGACGTGAAAAAGTAAATATCATTTAGCAGTACACAATAGGTCTGTCTTAACATTTTATGAAAATTGTGCAAACACAATATATTTTTTAATAAACACAAATCATTATTCCTGTGTGTTTATGCATTGTTGATTGTTTCAGTGATTGTTTCTCTTAGTGTGACTAAGGGTGAAGATTATTACTGTGCAATAATGGCATGTGTTTGCCAAATAAAACGTGGTGTTCACTGACCTCTAGTGGACAAAATGTGCTCTGTAATTAAACAGCACACAAAGCAAATGTGCATACTTTAAATCAAAATCTTGTGTATTAATACACTGCACCCTTATTAAGAGATATGTAGACCTGTATTCTATATATATTTATATTCCATATTTGTATAGACCTTTACAGAATAATTTACATCACGTATTACATAAAAAAAATATATAAATATTTTTTTTCCATATGCTTTTAAAAAATAAATATATTTTATTACAAGTCTCGCCATCTGAATAAAGGCTACAGACTGCCGTCTCTGAGACTGGAGCGGAGCCTGTCACTTTTCTGACCCCTCTCTTGAGAGGCAGGTGCACACACACACACACACACATGCGCCCTACACGCTCCCCACACACTCCCCGCTGTGCTGAATAATTCAGTGCGGAGCAGCACTAACACCGTGGCTGGGTTATGGCAGAACAGAAGGAGGTTTCCGTGACCGTTAGCCCCACAGACACGCTGCCTCATGAACAGCTTTAGACCAGCGCTAGTTCAACCTCGGGGGCAAGCCGGCCATGTCGCTTCTCTCTCCAATCATGCGCCAATATTTATACGCTCGTGTTTTACTGTGGGACATGCGGTAATAAATCGTGTTTTAAAAGGTGTAATATTTTGCTTTCTCTTCCCTTCTCGTTCTGGGCAAACGTGTCATCCCAGCAGTGTTGCCAGGTCCTACAAAAATATCCCGCCCAAAGTCAGTGTAAAATCCGCCCCTCAGAAGCCTAGACTAGCCCAAAGGCAAAAGTTGTTGAGCCGGGGGGGCGAGTGTAAATTGTCGACCGGGGAAGCAGTGTTAAAATGGAGACAAATTAAGTATTAGATCGCCATCGATTCTTACTGCTGACTTGTAACTCCTGCAGTGGCCCAACTCGAAAGTAGCCCAAAAAACCGCACCCCGCAACCCCAGAATTTTTACCCGCGGAAGGAGTTTCAAGCAAGTCCAATTTGGCGTGAAAACCGCGAACCTGGCAACACTGCAGCCCAGTAGCATCAAACGACATCGCCCACAGAGCTGCTGTGGCACGGCCCCGCCCCCTTGACTCCACCCCCATTGGGTGTGAGGTCTTGTTGGTGTTTGTTGCGTGCGTGTGTGTGTGTGTGTCCACATGGACACACCCCTCCCTTGTTGTTCCCTTGTCCTTCGTTATCGTTATTGTTGATGTGTTTTGAAGTTCCTGCTCTGTGATGGTTTTTGGTCTGTGTTTGACATCTGTGTTCTACACGTTTACTCTGTTCTCATATTTCGTTATCATAACTGCTTTCTTTATAACCGTCGTTTCTGTTTGCTCTATGTGTTTAGTTTCGGCTTTGTGCATGTGTTAAATAAACGTCTCAGAGTTCCCGATGAGATGCCTCTACACCAGCCGTTTTGAGAATATGAGAGTTAAACACATGACTACGACCTTTCGCTCAACAACTGGCCTTTACCTTCAGAATCAGGCAGGTTGAGGAGACTGTCAGAGCCTCTCTTATCCAGACCATTAGGGATCGTCTTCCTGAAGGGCAAAGCAGCAGTAACATCAGCAAAGGCACTGGTGAGCTGCACACGCTGACGGACTCGTGCCTAACGAGAGCAGAGCAGGCAGGACTCACAGCTGAGGGACCTGGAAGATGGCGCTGTCCACCGCATTAGCGCCTGTGCCGTCCTCACTGTCCAGGGTGTAGACGTCCCCGTTGCTCAGCCTACAGGCTGTCCTGTCTGCACATGTGAAGAGACACCAAGAGTGAGAAGAGAAGGCAAAATGGAGAGAGAGAACAAGACAGACAAAGAGAGGAAAAATTGAGAGAAAATTTGCAATTAGCAAACTTCTGGCTGTAAATGCCTTAGTAATTTAGTAAGTAGAAATTAATGCAATGACAAGACATGGAACATTATTTACACACAAACATTGTATGAAAGGACAGTGAAAAATAGAGACCAGAGATTAATTTTGAATTCAATTTTACGCACATTAAGATCTTGTCATCATGATCATTTGTAAAATATTTAGGTTTTACACAAACTTTTAAATTCATTACGCTTTGTATTTTATTGTCTTTTTAAATTCTCTCACTTTTGATGTGTATTCCATTACATAGATAGATGATAGATAGATACTTTATTGATCCCAGAGGGAAATTCCTGAAATTCATTACTGAAATTCATTACTCGAACTATAAGACAACCTTCAATTTGTTTTCAGTTTTTGACTAGGGAGGAGTCATGTGTCTCACCTCCTCCGTAGTGCTCCCCCTTTGATGGTCAGCTGACTCGATACACTGGCAGAAGTTGATTAATCAAATCAGGATAGCCCTCAACGAGATGTGTGGCTGACCTCACATGAAACCAGCTTATGACTTTTACTCCCCAAAGTCATGCTAACACAATGTGTGGGTTCGACTTGGGTAAAGGTCTTATTATTAGCAGGAGGTATTTGACGAGAGTGGAACTATGGCATGATGTGGCACAAAATACACGTGAGGCTCTAAAACAGGGGTGGGCAATACATTTTTACAAGGGGCCACATGAGAAACCTGAATTGTGTCAGAGGGCCACACAAACAATAATGATGTCATCACAGTGGCTCCGCCCACCTCACTCAAACTTCCGCGAACGGCGGAGGCGTTTATACTTGCCGCGTCACATTCTGTGCAGTGTTCTCCGAAACGATGTGTGTTGGTATAAAGAAACACCCCTCAAAAACAGGGGAAGGAACATTTACCTGACCAATTTTAATGTTGCTTTTTGTTTCAGATTTGAAAAGTGCTGGAAGTTAGGCTAAATACTTGAAAATGTTTGTAACTACTTCGTTTCACAACAAATAGCCATCTGAATGAACAGTTTTCTTGTATTACGTTAACAAATACGAGCCTCTTGTAATTCCAGGACGAAACATGAGAGAACGTGAAGACGTTAAGATTGGGTGTTTTGAAAATAAGCAACAATTAAATAATGTGATAAAAAAGCGAATTATTTCAGATCATTTCGAATATATGTATAAATATTTAACTTAATTAAGTTTAACGTGCTGGGAAATATTGAAATGGACCTTGAAAGTGACGTACAAGTGCTTTAATTCCACCTTGTAAAGGTGTATGAACCCTGCAAACATGACTTTGTTCATTGCGCTGAAGCGCGGCGCGCGCGAAGTTACAATATTCGAGAGGTGCACGACCTTGCGAATCAACAGCGCGTGAGGCCCTCCGCCACCGCGATTACATAATTTTCACCGCGCGGACCCTCGCACCACATCAAGTATAAACCTGGCTTAGACCTAGCTTTAAAGCACTTCTACGGCACTTTCAAGGTCCATTTCAATATTTCCCAGCTGACTCAGGTTCTCTCTAAGCTCGGTTTCTGGAACAGAAAACCTGAGCTTTCGTTAACTCTGAGTTTACTTACCCGCTTTCTGTATCGAAATACAGTTACAATTTCAAGCATTTTCAAGTACTTTAGCCTAAATTCCAGCACTTTTCAAACCTGGAACACAATGCACAATTAAAATTCGTCACGTAAATTTTCCGCCGTTTGCGGAGGTTCGCGCGAGGTTCACGCAAGTATAAATTCAGCCTTAACTTGTCGCTGATCACCTACAGTGTTTCTCGCACAGCTCACACACACGCAGGTTTCAAAATAAAAGTGTCACAGTTGTCTTGCACGCACGACATAGATATTTGTTTCATTTATGATTGGCCTCTCGCGGGCCGGACAGAGACGCACAACGGGCCGGATG
The DNA here is from genome assembly GCF_052324685.1 of Brachyhypopomus gauderio. Classification (NCBI taxonomy): domain Eukaryota; kingdom Metazoa; phylum Chordata; class Actinopteri; order Gymnotiformes; family Hypopomidae; genus Brachyhypopomus; species Brachyhypopomus gauderio. Next base: position 28,400,485 of record NC_135212.1, read on the forward strand.
TGGCCTGCGGGCCGTAGTTTGCCCAGGTCTGCTCTAAAGCATGTTATACACACGCTCGTCCTAAATATATTACGCTATATTACGCTGCTGGCATTGCAGCAGTGAGTGTGAGTGTGGATCTATACACTGAAGGACAAGCTGGAAACACTGTCACACACTGATCTGAAAATACTTCAATATGCTGATAATCTTGTGTTGGAGTATCATTATTATTTTGATGGATGGCTCAGTATGGGTACATCTGCGCATTTATGGTAGTAGTGTGGAATGGTGGGGGCTTAACATTGTAGTTAAATGTCACTGTGGGAGGATTTCTGGGTTTTGTTAAAAATAAGAATTCTATGATATTTTATGCATTTTATAAACTTGCCCCCTCTTTATTCAAATCTTAAACTGAATTAATAATTTTCATCAAGAATATATTCTAAATTATTCATTTTTTACTTTAACAAGACATGTTACCAGTATTTCAGATGGATTTGGGCTTTGTTTTGTATTACATTTATTTACATTTCCTTTATACCATAGTTTCTTTCCACAAGTAATGGTTTAGATAAGTTATTTTGATATGTTAATTGAGTTTAGTATAAGTTATCTTGGGGTTTTAAGAGACATGTTGAGTACAAGAGAAAATAAAAAAATATTATACAGACAGGTAAGGACATGAAGGACAGGTGTAGAGAGAGAGAGGGAGCGTGAGGAGAGGAGGAGAGAAAGAAGGAGACAAGAGAGGGGTTAAAGGTTACGGATGTGTAGGGGTTAAAGGTCACTGATGTGCAGGGGATAAAGGTTACTTGGCTGTAGGCGACCCTGCTGCACGGCGGCCTCGGCTGCTGCGATGGCGTTGCCAGCCTCCTCCAGGTGTGTCTGCGTCACGCTGCTCTTGCTCTGGCTCCGCGATGGTCCGTGTGACCGCAGGTGACCCTCAGACGAAGACTTGGAGCTGCCCGGGCTACTGTGGGACTTCTCTATGGTGGGTACCTGGGAATCTAAAACCAGCAGCGTCTGCTGTGACACTGGTCCCGCAGGCTGAGTGGTAGAAGGAGCTGCAGGGTCTGGGTGGTGAGTACGCTACCTTTAGCGGGGTCGGGGAAGATGCCGTGGCTTCTGCTTTTGATGACAGAGGTTTTGGGTGATTGGTCGTTGTTCGGTTGCCCTGCGGTGCCCCCCGGTCCGGCTGGTCCTCCCGGTCCTCCCTGGCCGGCCTGGCCTCCAGATCCGGTACCACCACCCTGTGGGGCGTGGCCTCTGCCATGGTGGATGCTTTCACTCTGTTCCTTTAGAGGGTGCCAATGCGGCATATTGTCCAGCTGAACCGTATTAGACAGGTCAATCAGCACCTGAAACACACACGCTACATTTCCTCAGTATGCACTCCAGGAGCAACACATTTGGCGTTTATGTTGATCGTTTGCCCAAGACGTGTTGTCATCGTCTGTAGGATGTTTGATGCTCTCAGTGTCATTTTTCTCCTCTTGTCTTCAGGTACAAAATATACTCATTTTTGAGATTTTCAGCTTTTGATTCTTCAATGTATTATTTTTAAGCCATGATATCGGACCCATTTCTGGTATTTTCGTCAAAAATGTTTTTTGATTTTCATTTCAATGTTAATTTCTTTCATTCCCTGCATTAATGCTAATTCCTCAAGAGTGTTTTTCCTCTTATATATTTTGGGACCGCATCCAGTTTCTCGGTTATTGTATACGTGTGTGGGAGTCCTCATATGGCATTGTGACCTTGTTTTCACAAGCTTCAACTAAGGATCATCATATCAATGTGTCCTCATCTCTCTTCATTGAAACCACAAGACCAAAGTCCCTCTGTTGTCTCTAATCCTCTGTTTTCTCTAACTCTCTTTTCTCGAACCCTAACCCTTTGTTTTCTCGAACCATAACCCTCTGTATAACATGTTGCAGGCGTGACGCGTTCAATCGTGTTGAAGATGACACTGGTGAAGGTGAAGAAGTGAATGATACAGAACATAAACCCCCCGCCTGATTGCACCTCAGACATCTTCCACAAGTTGTTTTACACATGTCCAGTCTGTGGTTTGAAATGTAGAAACACAGCTATTCACCAATATATTAATCAAAGTAATACAATTTTAAAAAGGCAGTAAAATCTAAAGAACCAGCTTTATAGTAGGGAAAAATGGGGTCATTTTCTGACTTGAGCACAGGTACCTGATGAAGATTTTTTTTGCCCTCAGGGTAGAAACTGATCAAGCTGTTCTGGGGAATTCTGCAGACAACAGGTTCTCGCTGCCAAAAGGGTTTTGGCACTCTGAATCAAAATGGTAGCAAAGCAACACTCACTTCTCCCAGGAAATCATTGGAGGAGTATCTGTCATAGTCCCACACTGTCACCTCTAGGGTTTTCCTCTTCAGCTGAAAGAAAAACAGAATCATGCGATCCATTAGTCATACGGATCTCTGAATGCACGCACACACTTCTACCGGGTGCTGACCTCACGGGGGTGCTTAACATAGCAGGCTTGAGTGCTCTGTGTGCTGTTTTACAGTCATTACACCATCACATAATCTGAAACCTGTGTGCTGTTTTACAGTCATTACACCATCACATAATCTGAAACCTGTGCGCTGTTTTACAGTCATTACACCATCACATAATCTGAAACCTGTGCGCTGTTTTACAGTCATTACACCATCACATAATCTGAAACCTGTGCGCTGTTTTACAGTCATTACACCATCACATAATCTGAAACCTGTGCGCTGTTTTACAGTCATTACACCATCACATAATCTGAAACCTGTGTGCTGTTTTACAGTCATTACACCATCACATAATCTGAAACCTGTGTGCTGTTTTACAGTCATTACACCATCACATAATCTGAAACCTATGTGCTGTTTTACAGTCATTACACCATCACATAATCTGAAACCTGTGTGCTGTTTTACAGTCATTACACCATCACATAATCTGAAACCTAATCAGAGGTGTTAAAAACCTTCGTCAGCTCTTGCCAAACCTTTCCTCCAAATGCTAAACAGTCTCATTCTTCGTCTGCTTCCGGAAACCAGATGCACTCTGGCTGCTAGAGTAACTTAAGAGAAGGCATCATTCGAAATACATTAGTGGGGGACGTAGCTGCAGTAGATTCTGACGGGAACTCTACAGCTTTGCTGGGAAACACCCAGTCGACGGCTGTAAGGTGAGCGTGAACAGTCGCTGGGCGTTTTCAGCCTGTAAAGTTAAACGTGCACTCTTCTTGGTTCCAGTGGCCCTTTTCTATTATTTAGGCAATCGTGTAAACTTGAAGACCTGCACATGCAGCAAATAAGATCTTTTTTTCGTCTTTGCACACAATCTCTCCTTTGCAATCCCATACACTGAGCTTGTGTGTGTGTGTAGTATGGATTTGAACACCACCTTAGATCAGAGGGCTGAGAGTCTGTACGAATATATAAACTCATTCCTGACTGAAGATCTCAGGACTGGAGGAGGAAGCTCTAGGTATCTAGGTAACCTGAAGGAAAGCACAAGGGAGTGCAGGTCGCCACAGTAACGTGTTTCGCTTGCGTCACTGGTATTCCTAAACGCATAAGCAGACACTTACCTGCTCCAGGTGGATGTTTTTGTAGATGACGGTCTGGTTCCACTCAGGGTTCTGTGTCTTCTGTATATATTTGGTTCTTCTCTTGTTTTCAGCACTGTAATAGCATGATGAAATAGCACACAAAATGCTTACAGAGAAGATATCAAAGTCCAATCAAGGAGTTGTTCATAAGCACTACAGGTTGTGGAGTGTAAGTTTAAAGAATACTGAAACCAACACAAACACCAAGCATGTATTCTCAGCTAATATACAAAGATTACCACACAGGATATAAATATCTGCAGCTTTACCTATGTTGATAGTTCCCTTTGCTTATACATCAAAGTCGATGCAGATATGATAGAATAATACTTCAAATGAAGCAATACTGATGGATTTACTATACTGATTGCATGTGATGATCATGATATCACTATAGCAGTGCATGGAATTATGTCTCCGACATGCAATTCTAGAGAATTGCTGAATTTGCAACAATGCAAGACACCTCTGAGAGCTACAACACGAGCACTTATCAGCTGATGCACGTAGCTATTGTGGGGTTTGATATCAAACTAGTTCTCCCCCAAAACACTTGATGAAAGCGTTTCAAGAAGAAACTTTACTATGAGTATTGAGGTAGGGATGGGAGGCATCGGTGACGGAGGACACAGAACAGCCCTCTCACTGATCTCAGAGCAGTGACAATGGACAGCAAATGGGCACAAGACCCGACACCAAGCCACACACACACACATACACACACACACACACACACAGGAGCCACAGCGAGCGGTGGGTTGGCTCTGGGCCACGCTACCTTGCGTTCTGGACAACCATGACTTGGCTGAACCAATCCGGAGATTTTTTACGGAACGCCGAAGCAGACAGACAAACAGAAGACAGTCAGAGAGTCCGAGGGATAAACAAACAGACAAACAGAAGACAGTCAGAGAGTCTGAGGGATAAATAAACAAACAAACAGAAGACAGTCAGAGAGTCCGAGGGATAAATAAACAAACAAACAGAAGACAGTCAGAGAGTCCGAGGGATAAATAAACAAACAAACAGAAGACAGTCAGAGAGTCCGAGGGATAAATAAACAAACCAACAGAAGACAGTCAGAGAGTCCGAGGGATAAATAAACAAACAAACAGACAAGGAAAACAAAAGGGCCTGCGGAAGTTAACTGAGCAACGGGGCTGAAGCTCCAGAGGAATGAGACGTGCACACTGGAGTGTAGGCAGCCCTGCCCCTGCTGTCTGATGGCACACACACCAGGCAGGTAGTGCAACTTAATCGCATAAACACTCCAGATATGGCCATTAGGAGATAGTAGATATACCATTAGGTGCCCGGCACTGGAGAAGGCATTATTGATTTTGCTGCTTGTTGTCTTCATGAGTATCAAGCCGAGAGACTAAAGCTCAATGATTGAGTGGAGTGTGAGTGGAGCTAGGCTAAGCAGACGGACGTTCAGTGTTATAAAGAGACGTTAGCAGTGCTACCTTCCAAGAAGCCATTACAGTGCTAAACCTGTGGCTTGGATGAGTTGTTTAGTAAACAACGCAGAGAACACTGCACTGAACTGATTTAAGACATTCTTGCAATTATAGTTCTATACACATAGTTCTACATTCTTAGAATTATAGTGTTATTTAGATGGATTAGATAGATAGATAGATAGATAGATAGATAGATAGATAGATAGATAGATAGATAGATAGATAGATAGATAGATAGATCTATTTTAGACTTTTCATCAATCTAGTGTGCGATGACTTTGTAACTGTATTACATAAGAGTGTGTGGAAAATGTAGGAAGAAATATTGGACTAAGTCAGACAATAAGGGAGAAAGAAAGTAAGTATATTAGTAAGGAAATAGGGTTGAAAAAAAGAAAATAAAAAATTAAACATTAGAATAATTAAAAGGTTCTGCCACAGAAGACATAAAATAACAGAAATATAAGAACACATAAACACACTGATATAACACATGGACAAAACAGACAAACACACAACATCTTTCTCTCCATCTATTTTTCTCTTACTCTCAATTTCTGTCTCACACACTCACACACACACAAACTCATTCGGTACTCACCCCCTCCCTGGTAGAAGATACACCTTAACAAAAGGGTCTGAATATCCATTGTTATCTCTTGGGGAAAGATTTCTTGCTTGTAGGACATGGACGATCAAGTTACCCATATTCTTGTCATAATTGATTTGAAGCTAAGAGAAAGAAATGGAAAATGCATTATACTAATATCAGTTCTATGTTTGAGTTGCTTCAGAGTGTCATAAACAGATATAAAGTTTTGTCTGTTTGTGTACATAGTATTCCAGTTGGGAGGGAAGGTGAGGTGGAGATATACTCACCTGGATTTCACCACTGATAGGATGTGGTCTCAGAGCCTCTGTGGACTGAGGGAAACCAAACCCACAAAACGAGTGTCATGTGTAAAGTGCAGGTGAAGAGACAATTATAGTCACTCGTATATGCATGGACATATTTAGTCACATAAAATCTCTCTTTCTCTCTCTTTTAAACACACACATTGTTTTTCATCCCCTTCCTTTAATTGAAATGTCATGTTTTTAACTTTAATACCTTGACCACAGCAAATCACCTGCATCACTTAGAATGCATCATCAGCTCCAGGAGTCATGAGGAGCAGCAGAGCCACACCCACCTGCAGCTACGCCTGCCTCAGCACACAGGTGAAGTACTCCACCCACCTGCAGCTACGCCTGCCTCAGCACACAGGTGAAGTACTCCACCCACCTGCAGCTACACCTGCCTCAGCACACAGGTGAAGTACTCCACCCACCTGCAGCTACACCTGCCTCAGCACACAGGTGAAGTACTCCACCCACCTGCAGCTACGCCTGCCTCAGCACACAGGTGAAGTACTCCACCCACCTGCAGCTACACCTGCCTCAGCACACAGGTGAAGTACTCCACCCACCTGCAGCTACACCTGCCTCGTCACAGAGGTGAAGAGCTTCACTCAAAGAAGCCCGACCCAGCCCGATCCCCTCCCCCACCCCCACACACCTCGCACATTTACCCACGTTACCTTGCTGCTGTGACGCTTCTTATTGACGGACGGGGAGCCTGGCTGCCCCGGGCTGGGGACCCCACTGGAGGCGTCGGACGCCGTAGCAGAGTGCAGGTGCACAGCCTTCTCCAGGACGGCCAGCACGGAGGCGGGGGTCTGCTGCTGGGACACCTTCTGCAGCTCCGCCGCCAGCTGCTGAGGGTCCACGCCCGGAGAGCGCTGGCGCTCCGCAGCTACACCACCCACACCACCACATCAAAGCAAAGTAAGAAAACAAGGAGCATCAGGAGAGGAGCTCCAGCCGGCACACACTATGAGGTAAGCTTGCTCGGACAGACGCTTTGGGGAAATAAATGTTTTGGAATCTCACAGAATTGGTTTTGTTGCGGTTTTGGTGTTTATAGATGTGTGTAAGGCTTGTGATTCTCTGTCACAAGATTCTTTCTCTGTACATGTGTGTGAGCGTTTGTGTAATTTTGCACTCATGAGCGTGTGTGTGTGTGTGTTTGTGTGTGTGTGTGTGTGTGTGTGTGTGTGTGTGTGTGTGTGTGTGTGTGTGTGTGTGTGTGAGAGAGAGAGAGAAAGGGAGATGGCAATACTCTATATCCTGTTTTCCCTCCCTCGATGATGTTATCATTAGCGAGCTGACCTACAACTCTACTACAGCAGGGAAACGACTATTAAGATGAACACCAGGCACTTCAGCAATCTGATGTCAGATCAATGTTCACTTATTGCAAAGAAAAATATCACATAGCGAGTTTAGTGCACACTAAGCATAAGATAATAACTTCTCAGATCATTTTTTATCCCTACTGTACTGAATAAAATGGAGCCACAGCAAAAAGAGGCTTACTGGTCTTACTGGTCTTACTGGTCCTAAGTTGTGGGTGCAGCTCCAGCTGTTGGTGAATCTCTGAGTCTGACAGCATGTTCAGGTCTCTAATCAACAAAACAGGGAAACCAACATTTGGTCAACATATTGGCAGAAACTTTTATCTTCATGTCAATTTGCCCTCATAAGGTTACATAAACTACATGCTACAGTGATGATCTGTGCAGTAAGCCAGGAACTCACAGGCGCACACATATCTCAGCCTCTCCGCTTTGCTGACCCACAATGCTCTGCACTTCCTCATATGTCTTTGCAATCAGAGGAATTCCATTCCACTCCAGTACCTGCATTCCTGCAGTGCACACAGTACAGCCATTAGAGATGTGATAGTCAGGTGCAGTGTATTACTGCTGAAACCTGCCCATCCTAACTGCCAGGAACTTCCTGTGCCCTTTACTACACACAAGAAAACATGAATTAAGTGAGCGATCGCAAGTAAAATCTATTTCTGTGTTGCAAAACAGACAAATAGTTAATTAAACATGCCAGTCTTTACAATATACTAATATACAATGTTGAAAATCAGAAGTTTTGAATAATAAATGCAGAATTGAGTGTATTCTTGAATGTACACACACACACACACACACACACACACAAACACACACTTTTTACATTCCTTTTAAATGAGCTTTCCTACAAACACATGGCAAAAACAAGACAAGAAATCAGTTTGTTGAGGTAAAGCAGCACTACAAAACACTGCACACCCTCCTGATACCTCAGCACTTACAGATGGATGTGAATCCTCAGACAGAGCTGTGACTCACGGAGCTCTTCAGTAGCAATGAATACAACACAGTGATTTAGAAAAGAACACAGAAATACCTTTAAAATGCTGGATATTATACAACACACTATCTACACTCAGATCTTGGTGACTAAACATCTGAAGGTGTGCTCTGAAAGAGAGGTAATTGTGGACTTGGCTGAGGCTGAAAAAATATTTCATCTTTTCAGCACTGAAGATGAATGTTTGTGTTTGTAATCTTCTAAAACAGTAAACGGAAGAGCTCTCTTTCTCTGCACCAAAAGCCTGTGGTATGGTGAGGTCAGCATAGTGTCAATGACACGATTATCTAGAGGCAGAAGATGCTGAATTCAGGAAGAACACAAACCTGGTGCACACTAGAAATAACAAATGACTTCTGACATTAGAAGCACCTTTCTGAGAAACTCGCACATTTTTAAAGTAAACTTTAAAGTAGCTGCTTTGAGACATGATTGTCTCATCTTCCTGTCAGTCTAAGGTTCTACTCCTATATTCTGAAAGTGTCTTTTTCAGAGGTCTTGAAAACAAGATTATGAGTGCACAGACAGCTCAAAATAGTCGCCAGAATGATTAGTTCGGCAAATAAAATGCTCTCATCTACAGCAGGTGTCAAAGTTCAGTGAGTCCTCAATGAGGATGCCACAGTCTTACCTTCTACTATCTTCCCAGTGTGCTCTGCAGTGCCTCCAGGCAGCACTTTAGCGACGTATGCTCCAATCTCTCCATTAGTGCCCGGGATCTCCTTACCTCCTACCACTCGAATCCCAAACCCACTCCCTGAAAACACAGAGAGAGAGGATCCGGTTAGCAGTTTGAGATGTTTTTACAATAAAGTCACTGTCAACATAAAGTTACGCCCTAAAGTGTTTGTCTATGTAAGTCTATCTTGCAAATTAATATTCCCAGATTAATTCAGACTGTGTCAAATTTACCAGAGACTGTGTGATCCTTGGGGTCCTTCTGTAGTTTCATGCGAGTGTGAGGGAAAGGATAATGCATTGCTTTCATCTGCAAGAACACAAGCCACAGTGAGTCATGAAACGCTTATCTTCATTAGTGAATAGAATTACATACATAAAGTAGAAACTATGATTTCACCAACGGTTGTCTCTATTAATTTATTTTACGTTTAACTGTGGTCCATTAATCAAAGTTAATTCAACAGCATTTGTGAGCTCACCATCTCCTGTCAACGTGTGTGTGTGTGTAGGTGAGCTCACCATCTCTTGTCCTGTCAATGTGTGTGTGCGTGTGTGCGCTCACCCGTCTCCTGTCCTGTCCCTCCCGTCCCTCTCGAGGTTTATCGAACCAGTCGGTCTCTTCATGCTGCAGGTGGTACGCTTGAATAGGAACAGGGAAGAAGAGCAGAGATTGCAGCACCACCCCTGTAACTCATGAGTATGTGTCTCACTCCACCACCATCTCTCCCTAACCACTCCTCCTTAAAACGACTGAGGAGATGTTAGGAGGAGGTTCATTCTACACGCTCAGGGTTTAAAAGCAGAGTGAAAGCTGAGCAGAGCTGGAGGTGAACAGGAAACAGCGTTTACTAGAGGCTGTAAACAACAGCCTCTAATGTGCTGTGCAGAAGAATTAGGTGGGTTCACCCGAGAGAAAATAGGTCAGTAGTGTGGGTCTCAAGAGCTGTGGAGGGAGACACAGACTGGGTCATGTGACACAGACTGGGTCATGTGTGCAGGACACACGTGTGAGCATGCATGCTGTATTCCGCACATGGGTGTGGCCCATACGTCATGCGCTGAGAGTGGGACTTCAAACCACTTCCAACCACAGCAGACACACACAAGGAGATGAGATGTCTCATTCCCACTTGACTAGATGAACACACGGATAATCTCCAGTACTTTTGCGGTACTGTGATCTGGCTTATTACAATACAGCACCATTGCAATCCAACAAACACTCTAAAACATTCTAAAGCTGCTATTTCAGAGACCATTAATACACTGTATATAGTTCACACAAAATTCACCATCCAAGTTGATACTGCTGTTAACACATTTTACAGTAAAAAATATCTTCCCATAACAAGACTGTGCAGGAATATGCATGACATAGTTTCAAGCTTTCACTCAGAAGCTCTTATATAAGATTATTGCATATCTAAAGTATAATAGCTGCAGATAACATGCTATATTTTTTCTGATGCATGGTTTGAAATATGAATAATTATTGATATTTATTATGATCAGCTTTTTTTTATTCATGAGTGATCATTGGTCTACTATGAGTGTTACATTAAACCAACAGCACGTCCACTCCTGCACCTGAACGTGAGAATGCTTATTTCATGGTATGAACTCATGACCTTTCGATGGACAGAACTGAAACCTGAACACACTGAACTCCGGCATTCCGACATGCCATCGCCATGGTCAAACACATATGTAGGCATGTAGATATGCATGTGTCATTGCTGATATGATCAGGTCATGTCAAAGTTACCTAGTGCAACATATGGATATGAACACCAGGATGGGGCCGAGGTGTGTACCACAGAGATACGCCCACCAGTCAAGACTATGACACGCATGAGACGAGTTGATTTATGCTTCATGGGATTTTAAAAGTCAGTGCGCAGTGACTCTCACCTTCCACTTTCCAGCTAGGACCTCCTGCTGTGACGCAAACATTCATTTCAGTGGATTTATAGAAAAAAAAAACTGCAAAAACTTTAGAGAATGCTACTGTGTTTATTCAGAGTAATCAAGGTTGCCAGGTTAACAGAAAACTACAAGCATTCTAAGCTAATATTATTACTTTTTTATTTATTTATTTTTATTACAACATGCCGTTGTATCCCTGTGCTTTTACTGTGGAAATGCCCTCTGAGCATACTGAGCATACTGAGTCTATTTTTTGTAATTAGCACGACAAACTTGCTAAGGAGATTATTTTATAAAATGTTACTTGATCTCATTTGAGGCAATTTGCAGAGCTATGTTTAAATATCCCCTGATGGGACATAACACCTTATATTATTATATTATATAGACCTTATACTCTCATCCGCCCATCGATCTATCAATCAATATATATTTATATATCAGTCATATTTCTAGAAACTCAGTCAAACTGTTGTCTGCTATATGAGAATGCTGAAGCAGTCAGCAGCCTAGACTAATGCTCCATTATTTTTAGGGAGAATTACATAGTGTGAGTTACACTGGCTTTTCACATTAGTGTGGATGTGTGAAGTGCTTTATGGAACACAACTAGATTATTACTCTGTTACGTCTGATTGTCTTATTATTTTAGTGCTGAAGGCCTAAAAATAAAGAATACCTAAGAGTATATCTAGGGTTAGGGTTAGGGTTATGGTTAGTTGTTATACCTAGAAGTGCTAATAACTTAATCTATATGGGAAATATTATTTCATGTTAATAATATGATTGCTATTAATATAATTATGGACAATAATACACTAAGAAAATTACTAGCACAAAGAATACTAGTTGAAATAAACCATCTGTATCATATATGTATATTAAAAATGTTTTGTTAAGATTAACTGACTGGATTATTTACAAAACCTAAATGTTATCAACTGGAGGGCACTTAAAAACCTGGGACATTTTGTACAATATACAAATGTAAACAATAAAGTAACAGTTAAAAGAGAAAAACTGACCTAAAACAGACCTACCAAAAATAACAGTTGCAATGTAGTAACCATATTACTTATTACCTAATATAGTATAAGTAGTTAAACTACAGAGTGTAAGAATGTTTGTCTTTATTTAAATACAGCCTGTGATAACCATGAAGGCTAAGCTAACCCAGTGCTAAGGAAGCCAGTCCAAAGCACATACATGACAGAACTACCATGCAGTATAGGAAACAAAGAATTAGGAATTAAGAAGTTGAGTTAACATAAACATTAAGTTAACCTAATTAGTAAAATTACCAGTAGAAAAGTATGTCAATCATGTTTTTCATAATCTTTGTCATGACTGACAGTTATTATATAATTTAGTTCATCAGCTAAAGACATAATTTCATTTTTAACAAATATCCAAATATATAAGATGGCAAAAGACTTTTTTTCTATACAAATCAGAACCCTACATGCATATTTGCTAAAACAACTTGAGGAAGAATGAAAAACAAAAATGAGCAATGCAAATAGCATGCAAATGAGCAAACAATGTGCAAGCTGGTGAACACTGTACATATAGTATACATGTTAAATCAGAGAGAGCGAGAGAAACAAAAGAAAAAAAACATGCACATATACATCAACATATCTAAACAAGCACAACAATGTGAGATCATAAACATAAACAACTATGGAACAAAAATTGAACACACAGATATATGAACAGAATCAAGGCCATGCATAAGACACATGTCCACGAAAGCTGTTTTTGAAGCAAATCTTATAACAAATTTACCTTCGCTGTCGGACATAGCTCCCTGCAGATCGTCCATAATAAAGGCAATATCCCGATCATAACCGCGTGTCCGTGACTCTTCTCTCATATGCTGCTGCACCTCAGGCAAGGAGTGACTTGACCCAAATTGATCCCGAGAGTCAGCTGAGATAGGTGGCAGAGGACCTGCAGATGCCCGTGCCATACCCATAGGTTGCCCAACCGGGCTCAGTGGACTCTCTTCTTCTGAATTTTGCGCTACAATAGGGATGCGGCCCCTGCTCTGGCTAATGGGCAGGCTAGTTGGCTTTGCCCGTGCTGCTCCAAATTGGGAATCCATGCCTTCACTGTCAGATTTTAACCTCAGTGAAGAGCTGGAAAGGTCTCTTTTGATAGATAAATCAAGTCCATATGCAGAAGAAGGCCGAGAGGAAGGTCTTGACCGTGTGCCACTCGGATACGTGCCATCTTCTTGGAGCGATGACCTTAAGCTTGGGCTAAGGTTGAGAGACTGAGCCAGATTCGTGCTGAGTGAGGTGCTCAGGTACTTCTGCTGCTCAGCTATGTTTTTCCTTAGACCAAACGTAATCTCATCCTGTAGGAGTCTTGCCCTGCTGGACAGTCCACTCAATGCTGAGCCAGTAGAGGACAGGAAACCACTATAATCAGGTTCGAGATCCCTGCTCTCTTGAATGGGTGAAAACTTGGTTATTTTAGGGTCAATTACAGCTCTCTTATTCTTCAGCTGTTTCTGATACAGGACTGAGGCTGGAAGCTGCTTAGCTGCTTGCTTTTCTAGAGTGAGCCTGCCAATGCTGTACTTCTCAGATTTAGGGAAATGTCTGAAACTGTCAGTGTGGAGGTAGTGTGGTAGACCTGTGAGGTGTTCCAGATCTGTGCCTCTCCTGAACTCTTGCTTGATTTGTTGCTTTAGCAACTTTAACTCATATGGCTCCTCCATTGAATCCTCCTCTGGTTTACCATACGAATGCAGTCTAGATGCAGCTTGAAGAGGCCCGAGAAAGTCGGACATATCTGCTGTTCGACGAACTTCGGCAGCACGGAGTAAACGGTCAGCCTTGCTCATGTCCTTATCAGGGATGGTGAAGCTTGAGCCCAAGCCAGTAGAACCCTTGGTGAGCTCTCCTATGTCATCAATCATAACATAGTTTCTAGCATTGTGGTGGTCAATGTCTGCATAGAAGGATTCTGCTGAAATACTGGACATAGGGCTACTAGCCATACTGCCTCTTTCTTCTAGACCCATTCTCAGTTCAAGGTTGCTATATTTGCCCCCAAGATGCGATACCCCATAGGCATTGTCTGTGGATGAGGGTACAATTAAAAGAGGCTGATTTCGGATGACCTCATAATTGGTGTTTATCTTTGTGTCCAAGTCAGTTAGAGAAGTCTGGCAGGTTTTCTGCTGCATCAGAAGAAGCTGGGAGGCATGGTCATAACCAGTCTGCTGGGGCTGTTGGCTGAGTGTTGGCACTGAGGAATACACTGACTGGGTTTGATAGGGGGATGTCTGTTGGTGATAAAGGGATTGTTGTTGGTACAGTGTTTGTTGGGAATAGTGATTTGTGGTCCCAGTTTGGGAAGCATACTGATAATGGGAGTATGGACTTCCAAGGTGTGCATACTGGGAATCAGCTTCAGTCTGTGGTGGAATGAACTGGTTAAACTCTGACTGAGGGGCAGTCCGTGGCCGCTCTAGGCCGTGACCATTACCTTGTGCTCCTCTGATGTTACTAACTTCACTGTCAGACATATAGTCACGTTCCTCTGCCACCCCTTGTAAGTATGCCCTTTCCCTCTTCTCCCGTTCCTTAAGTAAAGCCTCCTTCCTCCGATTAATGCCCAACTCAAGATACCTCAATTTGGCATCGATCTCTTTTTCCTCTTCATCCAACTCTGCTTGCTTCTTGCGTAGTTTGGAAGACTCCCTCTCAACCAAATCCAGTTCTTTGTCAATGTCTTGCAAGATTTTGGCCCGAGCCAAGGTGGTGTTTCTGCACATTCTTCTTCGAGCAGAACTAGTACTATATCCTGCGTGACCAGCAATAGTATCATCTTCTGGTGGTGGATGGGGAAGTGTGCGCTTTACTTTCTTCTGGGAGCCCACTGTGGTTCCACTTTGTAAGCCCTTACTCTGCAGATGAACAACACATTTTTTTTATTCACAGACCTTTATTATGCGTTTACCTGCTAAGCAGGTTCTCCCCAATGAAAGTGAATTCACAGAAGAGTACCTGCTTATAGTCACTTTCTAAGATTACATGTCATGCATGTTATACCCAGAAACATGGAGATCAGAAATGGAAAAACAAGTTTAGGAACAAATTTTCTCATTGACTTTTACATTACTTACAGAATAGACATCTGAGTACTGGTACATGATTCTGTCATCAGTTGTAGGACTCAGAGACTTGGGATCAGACAGAGATCGTTGTGTGCCCTTCAGTGATCTTGTGCTAGTTGGATGTCTTGATGGTTCAGCTGAAAGAATCTTCAGTGTACTCTTCCCCGGAGACACAGGTGAGACTGGCGAATACAGTACAGTTGGAGATTTGTGTTCTAATGAGACTCCAATGCCATCAGCTTTTAGTTGTGTACTGACACCAATTTCGACAGGAGTTGATCGCCTCTTATCTTTGTCAGATGTAACATCTGAGTCACTTTCTGGTTGCCCTCCTTTGTGCACGTCCACTATGGTGTCAACTTGAGCTCGGACTGGTGACCTATTTATGGTCCCAGAGTGATCTGTTTGAACAGAGATCTCAGCCACAGTTTGGATTGCAATGCTGGACACTTTAGAGCCTTTTCCCCTTTCTCCATCAGTATATCTGGAGCGAGATCTACGCCTACTCCTGACAGGAACATCCCATTCGTCCTGGTCCTCATCATCAGTTTGCACACAGCTGTCTACACTTCTCCTACTCCTCCTCTTCCTGCCATGACAAGGCCTTTCTACCCCATCCTCATCTTCTGTTTTAACATTACCTTCCACTACCTTCTTACAACTTAAATCTACATTTTGCTCATAGATGTTCTTGGATGTGGAAAGCAGCTTCTTGAAGTTCTGCTTTTGATCCAGTGCATCTTTAATAGCAGCTTCTGATTCAGGTAAGCTTGAGGAAGCAGTGTAGCGGTCCTGGCCAATTGCAGGTTCATGACTGGTTACTCCAGACAATAGAGAGTTGTCATCTTTCACAGGCCAATACTGGCCATTATCTCCTATGCAGTACTGAGCATCCAGAATGCCTGAAGTAGTAGATTGCAACAATCCTTCATTTGGCTCAACCCCATATGAATACATTTTCTGCTCCTGTAGCTGTTGCTGTAGTTTCTTCTGTAGCTGGTGGATTTGCTGTAGCTGCTGTTGCTGCTGTGCAAACGTTTCCTGCTGAAGCATTAGATGGGCCTTGCGTTCTTCTTCTTGCTGCATAAGAAGTTTTTGTTTCATGTTCTGTAGTTCCTCTATTTCTTTTTGGACAATTAGCTGCTCCTGTTCGCGGTAGCGCTGGATCTCTTGTCTCTCCCACTCAAGTTCCTCAGCCAAGCACAGCTGCTTCAGCTTCTCCAACTGTAAGAACTCCCGTTCAGCCTGGTACAGCTGGCTCTTGGAGTCATCTGTAGGAGGAACATTTGGGGAGACCAGGGCATCCAGTGATGCTGCTATGGCTTCCAAAGTAGCATCAGAATAAAGTTCTGGGAAGACTGTTAAAGAAGGAAGGAGGTTGGCTAAGACAGAAGGTAGGGTGTCTTTTGATGGATCATGTTCTAAAAATATTGATTGGTTAGCTCCAGTGTTATGTGTAAATTCATAAGGTAAAGGTTGATTCTGAAGTGTAGAAAATTGATCATTTAAACAGCTGGGACTGTTGTACGATGTGCTGAATATTGAAGCTGGCTGGGTAGTGATTGCATATGTTGAAGGAACCGGTGCAGCAACTGATGAGTACACCACTCCGTTTGATGATCTCAGGACACTATTAACCCCAGATG
Organism: Brachyhypopomus gauderio; assembly: GCF_052324685.1. Lineage (NCBI taxonomy): Eukaryota > Metazoa > Chordata > Actinopteri > Gymnotiformes > Hypopomidae > Brachyhypopomus > Brachyhypopomus gauderio. The sequence goes on from NC_135212.1 coordinate 28,417,189, forward strand.
ATGCTGCTTGGGAATATTGCATAGTGGTTATCCCAGACATTTTCAAAGTGCCTTTCTTTGAGAAGTCCAGAGCTTCATCTGTAATGATTTGAAAATGTACACTTTAGTTAAATAAATCAGCTGGTTTTCCGGGTAATGTATTTTGAGCGCATGCAGTTTGTCACAAAAGAATCACAAAAAGGAAACCAAAACACCATGCAAAAAAATAAATCTTGACAAACTAGCCCGATGCAAAGCCAAAACACCGAAGGCACATGCACATATCTGTGTAAAAAAGAAAAAGAAGCACAAATGAATGTAAATAATTTGAGGTTGCTCATTAGTGGAAAAGGAAAGTAGACATGCGTTTAAATAATGGTAGAAATAAAAGTGATTCACACTGTAATACTCACCTTCTGACACTTTTCCTGATGTCAAATCAATTGCTGCCTCTGGAGAACCATTCTGATAGGCCAATCCATTCTTGCCCTCAGTGAACAGACCAATTTCTGTGAAGTCACTGCTAGGTAGAGAGGTCTTTGTTGTACTGAGATCTTCATTTTTAAGTGTTGTGGCATTTTCATACTGGGAATGATCTTCTCTGAAGTCAAGCTGGTTGCCTGGTTGTGTGCTTGCTGGAGATTGGGTTCTGCAGCTCCCTGTGAACGGAAGCCTGTAGAGGACATCACAGCACACTGTTCGTTTCCCTGCTGTCAGGTCTACAGGTGCCACATCCTCAATAACAGCTGTAACTATCCCAGAGGAAGAAGACAAAGCCACCATGTCTTTTTTTGGTCTTGATGTAGTGAGATCTATTGCTCCAGACACAGATGTCTCAATATGTATAGGTACACCAGCCCGGGCATTTATGCAGGTCACTGGGGACACTGTGACAAGTAAAGATGAGGGTAAAGATGAAGGTGGTTCAGTAGTTCCACATGATAGGTTAATGGGAATCTCTGTACTGGGTGAAGATTTGGGTTGTGAATTTACTGGTCTGTATACTATCTGTGTAAGTGGCTCAAATCGTTTGTATGTTGTGAGTGGAAGTGTCTTCGATGTGACACCTCTTAAGTTCAGAGGCGTGTCAACTAAATTATTATTGAATGCAATTGTAGCACTACAGGTCACAATACTGATGGTATCCGTCCCAACAGAGAGTGTTGTAGGAGGAGGTATCTCAGCACTGAGATTTACAATTTCTGGCTTAATGGCAGTTGCTTGTCTACAACTTGAATCAATTGAAAAGGCCTGCTTACTTTCTTTGGGAGCTGTCAGGTCCATTCCCATGTCTGTCATTGTAACATTGACCTTTAATGTTGTCAGATCTATTATATCCCCAGAGTAATGGGATTTCCCATTTTCTGTTTGGGCTCTTTTTATTTCAGGCCCAAGTATGACAGCCATACTGGCGATGTCTGACACAGGTTCAAAAGGTATTCTTTCTTGGACAACGGACACAGTAGTAGTTCTCTGGACTTCAGCCTTGAACATTTGGGTCACAAAATTTTGTGGCGATTCTAGGTGCTGTTCTGCAGAATTCGCAGAATACATTTGACTCGTACTTGCTACAACTTTATCTGGCCTTCTCATTTCTTGAGTCTCTGATGGTTTTGTGAACTGAGCACATGTCAGTGGTGAAGCTGGCACAGGTGTTTTCACATACACTACAGACACCTCATTCTGTGGTTCTGTGGTTTTTGAATGTTCAACCTGAATTACAGGAGCTGATGATGGATCTAACCCCATTGCTTGTATAGTCTGATGATCTGTTATAGGAGCAGAACAAACGGTTTGTAAATGTTGTCTCTCAAGTCCCACTGAATCAGAAACCATGGCTGCTGGTTCAAGAACAGGATGTATAGCGGTCGCTGGTGCTGAAAATATAGTCGACTCTGATGCAGGTGGTGATGAAAAGACTTTTGTTCCATTTACTGTGACCATAGGTGGTGCAGCATAGTTTGTCATGTTCTCCGTGATGGGTGGCCCAATGGTGCCGGCGTGGGCCACACAAGTCAGTGCTGCAGCATTTGATGTTGGTGCATCTTCTGACGGCATCGCTATGAGTGTAGATGAAGCTTGTATTGTTGTCTCAGGTACTGGTGAGGTGCCCACAGTTTGTACTGGAACCACTGCTGTAACAGGAGCGAAGATTATTTTTGGTGATGCAGCTACCATTGGTGCCATCACCAGTGGTTCAGATACATGTGGGATAAACATTCTTGGTGCAATAGCAGAATTTGGCAGTGATGATCTTCGCATTGGGGCTTGGGTTGTAATACTTTCTACTGGCGATCCTGGTTCTGATGGCAATGTTATCACCACGTATGTCTCAAGAGTTTTGGAAAATCTAGGTGACAAAGGTGATTTTGGTGATGAAACATTATGTTTGTTTTCGAAAGGAGCATTCAAACTCAGTGAAAGAGCACTGGGAGGTTTTTTTGTTCTTGGTAAAGTAGCAGCATGTCCTGCCTGAGAAAGAGCCTGTTCAGCAGTATTTGGTGGCTTCACACTTTCTCTTGGTCGGTGACTAAACACTAGACCAGCTGGTATACAGACTGGCTTGGGTGGAACTGGGGGTGGAGGCTTATTTATTGGAGTTGAACTCAGATTTATTGCTTGACTTTGTGCTGTGAAGGACATACCTGTGAAAGACTCAGGAGAAGATCTAACGCATAATGGAATGGGAACAGACTCCTGGTTAATAGCTGGATAACGTAAAGTATTAGCCAGGATGGCTGGTGGTAAAACTGCAGGTGGTGGTGGAAATTCAATGACTGGTTTATCCGCTCTTTCTTGAAAGACAGTTGTTATTTGAGGTTCCACGGGAACATCTGTACTGATAACAGGTTGAGTTCTAGTTTCTTCAACAGAGGTTGCTACCATGACAGAATTATTGCCAATATCTTGTGGTGTTTGATTTATTACAGATGTGTTTTTTGGCACAATTATGACAAAATGGCCTTGCTTTGTCTGCACAGTAGGACTCACAATCTGTGACTGTGATGTAAGAATTGTGCTTGTGTCTGTGAATGCAGGTGATGTAACTGGTATTGACCGAATTCTTGCAGCTGCTGCATTTAATTTGTCTGCATCGAGACTGTGATAATGACTTGGAATAGAAAATGTAGTTGGTGGTATATTTTCTGTATCTGTGGTAAGTGGACCAGTTGGAGCAGGTATTGGTGAATTGGTTGGAATAAGCACTTCATTTGCAGTGTGAACTGGGGAATGAGTAGATGAAGCAACTATGTCTGACATTTGGACAATAAATGGAGCAGGTGATGGAACTTGAACAAAGACTGGAGATGGTGTATCGTCTCCAGTAGAGTCAGGTGTTTTAAGTGACTCTAAAGATGGTACATGAATTAGACACTCAGATGCAGAGGATATGGTATCTTGCACAAAGGGAACTGAAGTGAAAAATGGGACTGGGGCTTGTGCTGAAGATACTGAGGCTGATGCAGTTATGTATGCTGGGATTACAGATCCTGCAGCTGACAAACATGCTGGAATCATAGACTGACCTGGGAGAGAAACTCCATTTTGGCCATTCATTGATACTGTAGATGGTGTATATGTTGAAACACGGGTAGAATAGTCTAAAATATAGGGTGCGTTTGAAGCTAGTGGTGGCTTAGAAAATGAAACCATAGGTTTTGCTGTTGATGTGACTTGTTGAGTGGATGTAGTCTTTTGTAAAGATATTTCTTCAAAGGAGCTTGCAACAGGAGGACCTGTTAGCACTGCAACTTGTGGAGCTGGCATTAGAATTATATATGAAGCAGGGTCAGCTCCAAGAGCTGTGGTACTTCTAGCAGCTGTTGGTGTTGTTGAGATTGAGCCAGGCTCTGGAGACTGATCTGTAAGTGGAGATGAGGAGGCTGCTGATGTTGAATGTGGGGATAATGGAGACAGAGGAGATGCAATGGGAGAGACATCTTCTTGCATGGATTTTGATACTTCATGGATAAAAGATACGGGGTCATCCTCCATTGACTTTGATTGTGGTGACGCTTTTGTAATTTTTGCAGCTTCTCTGGAATTATCATCACTCTGATCAGTTGACGTTGCTACTTTGTTTTCTTGTGTATTATCGTCTTCTTCAGCCTCATCTTCCCCAGAAGAACACTGAGTAATTTTCAGATCAGGAATTGGATAGAGAGCTTTCTTAACAGAACAAGCTTCAGTAGATGCTGACCTATCAATGTATGGTTCCATAGCATACTGAACATCTTCAGCTGTATATTCCTCCTTAGTGTTGTCCTCCTCACCACTTGAGAGAGTGAGCACAACTTCAGGGGAGTCATATAAAGGCTCAGATGAAGAAAAAGGAGATATTGGAGACAAAGGACTTGATCGTGTAGGACTTGTTTCAGGTGTCAGAACATCTTCACCATGTAACCCACATTCTTCATCTTTATATACAGTACGTTTGTCATTTTCTGGTATATTGACATAACAAGTGTCAGTAACTGCAGGGGCGGAAAAGTGTGAATGCGGAACTCCCTTGTCGTCTTGTACGGGCTCGGACAGTTTTCCTTTTATCATGAGTTCTCTCTTTTTCTGCATCTCCAAATAAGCTTCCTCTGGTGTTGGAAGCTTTCTTGCGTCCTCTTGAACAATCACTTCACTTAAATACACATTCTCATTAATACTACACCCAGTAGCTGCAGCCATTGCTGGTTCCTCCACTAGTGACTCATAAGCGTAGTCCTCTATTAACATGCCTCCATAAAGTGGCTCAATCTCAGGTGGAGTGACTTTCTTCGTCATAGATTTTAGTGGCTCGGTTTTTTGCATCATTTCTTCATATATCTCCTCTGCACTCTTTAGTGTTTTTTCTACAGCATCATTCACCACATCTATTGAAGAACAGATGGGTGGCAGTTGGTAGGGAAGGAAGTTCTCTGGTTCAGGCTCAATACTTGGTGAGATATCAGAGAAGGAGGATGAGTCGTGTCCTTTTATTCCTGATGTTTGCCATAAATCTTCATTTTGACATATATCTTCCACTGGTAGGAGATTACTGAGTTGATGATCAAGTCTCTGGCTTGGACTGCTGTCACTCTCTTTTTCGAGTGAGGACACAGATGTAGGTGATGCAGCATCTGAGGGTGGTGATGCAGGTGCTGTGATATGAGATAGTGATATACGGCAGGATTCATCATCTTTAGACCTATCCTTGGTGGCTCCAGTCACAGTTTCCTTTTCAGTAATCTGACTGGTTGGAACTTGTGGTTGTACAGAAATAACTGTAACGCTCTTAAGATCTGTGAGCTCTTTATTTTCATCATCATTCAGGACAGAAGTCTTTACTGTATTTCTCTCAGATTTATCTGATGTATGGATCACTTCAATGACTTCAGTATCTTCATTTTGGCATGGTGAGATGCTGTCAGAACTCTCTTCAACCTCCACACTGACTGTTTGAAGGGATCCTCTTGGTACCGGTCCTGGACTTATATCTTCTGCGTTTCTAGCCTCATATTGCTTCTGCTGCTCGATTTCTTCAATCACTTCATTGACATTCTTTTCTTCATCAGACAGGCCTTCAGCGGCACACATCTGCATTAGCTGCGCTTGCATGAACTCATCCTCACCCAAATCTGGGCTGCCTGCTCTGTACTCCTCACTGCACGAGGACGCAGTGCTTAATTGTCTGATCTTTTGCACAGACGGTGATTGTTCACTCTCGCTGTTTTTCTCCATAGTGCTAAGATCATCCTTTATGCTCACTGGGGCTTCGAAAAATGCCAGATTTGGTTCAACTAGCTTCATAAATGATTCGCTAGCCATCTGGATTGCTTTAAGCTCTTCTTCAGCTGAGCTGTATGACTCAGGAGAAATGCGTCCTGGACGGTCATTTTTATCATCCACCTTCAAGGTGTCTGCCTCAGCTCCAGATACTGTGCTCTCAAGTTCAGAAGGTGTAGAACGACTACTTTCTGCTTGCATCAGGACCTCTTTATTTAGCAAATCCTTTTCTACCTCTTTTGTTGCCTGCAAAACACATTAATAAAGCATGACGTGAAAAAGATGTAATATAAAATTGCCTTCGGTTATTCATGTTAAACAGGTTTGCATTTGTTGCAGTATGACATAATATTTTATTATACATTACCACAGTTGGTGCTACAAAAATCTCCTTCACATCAAGTTGAGTTTCCACTGAGACACCAGCTGTCCTCAGCGCCTCTTGTGGAGTGTCCACAGTACTTGTGGGAAGAATCGTCACACTCTGAGAAGAATCGTCACACTCAGAGTTGTGGGAGGAATCGTCACATGCTGGTTGCTCTGTTTTTTTCTTCTCTTTAACTGCTGGCTGTGGAGTTTCACATTTAAGCTCAGGTTTTGTGTCCACAGCTTTAGCAGTGGGAGCATCCACAGTGTGGACAGGACCAGCAGCAGCTGGGGCAGCAGACCCAACAGTAAGTGGGGATTCTGCTCGCTGGTGAGATTCAGGTTTAGACACAGTTAGTCCAGGGGCATCTGCAATGTCCTGAGCAGGGACGGGAGTCTTGACTGCCTGTGCTTCAGCATCAGTCGTAGATTCCATCCTGGACACAGAGGACGGTGTAGGGATTTGTCCTGTGTGTCCCGTTTGCTCCTGCAGGGTTCTGTCAGTCTGGCAGTTCAAACACAGCCACTCCACCTGAGTAAAAAATGCCAGCAATGTATATGATCATTATCTGGATATAATAGAAGTTTAGGTGACAGAATATAAGATTTATGAAGCAAATATTTTAATGTGTACATGCATTTAGCGATTTTTTATTTGACACATATTTGTTGTTCAATTATCTAAAATGTTTGGCTCCTCATAGTTTATTATAGTTGATAACAGTACAGGCTATAGACAGTTAACATAAATAAAAGTATAAATAAAGTATATTATTAATAACACTCCTTATGTTCTTACATGGTCAATTTATTTGGATAAATTGAAAAACACATCTCATCTGTTACTGCAATGCACCAAAATTCTGGCCAAGAAAAAGTGCAAATTTCATAACCATTACTGACCACTTTACAAATCTGAAATCCTCTGTCATCAGTTCATCAGTCCAAGAGAACTCTGGAACAAACATTTTCTTTGATTTCCAAAAATAATATGCAATGATCAGTGTTCTATTCATCAGGACCAATAACATGACACTTTCCATATCTAATGTTGCATTCAGTATTAGAAATGCAAAGTAATTGGCTTGAGGGATTGCAACACACACACACACACACACACACACACACACACACACACACACACACACAAGCACAGATTACAATTGATTCTCATTCCATTACATAAACATCTAAAATTTTCTGTCCTGATGTCCTACAATCCTGCTGTGTATGCAGCAAGAGTCCCACAGAACTTTATATAAAGAGGATTCACCAAGCTGTGTTTGTATAATCATTACTTTCTAATTACTGCAAGTTATAAATATATCAAAGCAAATTGCCTGATGCAGGGAATCTCAGGCTAGGCACACACTAAACTGAACAACTAATGCTAACTGTGAATACGTGAGCATGAGCTTCTGTCAGCATGTGTATATTTACACTCAAACACATCAAACAGAATACAGCTGATGAAAGACACGCAAATATTTTCTGTGCTTCCTGAAGGAGCAGGTTTTTTATGAATGAGCACACGTGCATGTCTCCAGCTTCCTGAAGGACCAGGTTTTTTTTTATAAACGGGCACACGTGCATGTCTCCAGCTTTCTGAAGAAACAGGTTTTTTACAAACGAGCACACGTGCATGCCTCCAGCTTCCTGAAGAAGCAGGTTTTTTACAAACGAGCACACGTGCATGCATCCAGCTTCCTGAAGAAGCAGGTTTTTTTATAAACGAGCACACGTGCATGTTTCCAGCTTCCAGAAGGAGCAGGTTTTTTATAAACAGGCACATGTGAATGCCTCCAGCTTAATAAAGGAGCAGGTTTTGTATAACGAGCACACGTGCATGCCTCCAGCTTCCTGAAGAAGCAGGTTTTTTTTACAAACGAGCACACGTGCATGCCTCCAGCTTTCTGAAGAAGCAGGTTTTTTACAAACGAGCACACGTGCATGCCTCCAGCTTCCTGAAGAAGCAGGTTTTTTATAAATGAGCACACGTGCATGTTTCCAGCTTCCTGAAGGAGCAGGTTTTTTATAAACAGGCACACGTGAATGCCTCCAGCTTAATGAAGGAGCAGGTTTTGTATAATGAGCACACGTGCATGCCTCCAGCTTTCTGAAGGAGCAGGTTTTTTATAAACGAGCACACGTACATGCCTCCAGCTTCCTGAAGAAGCAGGTTTTTTACAAACGAGCACACGTGCATGCCTCCAGCTTCCTGAAGAAGCAGGTTTTTTATAAACAAGCACACGTGCCTGCCACCAGTTTCCTGATGGATCAGGTTTTTTATAAACGAGCACACGTGCATGTCTCCAGCTTCCTGAAGGAGCAGGTTTTTTATAATGAGCACACGTGCATGCCACCAGCTTCCTGAGGTACCAGGTTTTGTATAACGAGCACACGTGCATGCCTCCAGCTTCCTGAAGGAGCAGGTTTTTTATAAAGAGCACACGTGCATGCCTCCAGCTTAATGAAGAAGCAGGTTTTTTACAAACGAGCACACGTGCATGTCTCCAGCTTCCTGAAGGAGCAGGTTTTTTTATAATGAGCACACGTGCATGCCACCAGCTTCCTGAGGTAAAAGGTTTTGTATAACGAGCACACGTGCATGCCTCCAGCTTCCTGAAGGAGCAGGTTTTTTATAAAGAACACACGTGCATGCCTCCAGCTTCCTGAAGGAGCAGGTTTTTTATAACGAGCACGCGTGCCTGCCACCTCTTCCTCAGGACCTTCTTTCAAAGACATTGCATACAGTAACATCAACAATAACAATGTTCCACCTGTTCACTAATTAGCAAAACATGTAAACACTTGCTACTTCCCATGTAGCAAAATATAGTTTTAGCCCCGAACACTGCTTGGTACCTCAAGCCACAATACAAAATAAATAAATAAATGAAGGCATTTTGAATGAATGACTTTCATTGTGGATTTCAAAAATAAAAGGAATACAATTACCATACAAACACCATTTTACCATACCACACACATACCATACATTTAGAATGCATTAAATTACAATAAATACAATTCTGTTGGTTGTAGAAATGAAAACTATAAAAACATACTGCATGTTCCGATATTACAGGGAAATTCCAGACAGCAAGACTAGGGTCTGCTAGGGTCAACGATTAGCATCTCAATACCAGTCAGGTCAAATTTCCATCTTCAGGAGAGCAGTGTGTCCTTTGCACTTATTTACACTTTGAACTTTGACCTAATTTGGTTAACTATTGCAATACACATGATCTCGCTACAGAACCTTTCAAGGGTTGTAGCTGTCCTCCATGATGCCTGCACGGAAGTAGGAGGTTCATCAGAAATGGCTGGTATGCACAGCACTGTAGAGAACAATGTAACTGCACAGATGAGGAGGTTTAAGTTAAATAATTTTGAATGCAAAAAAGAAAATACCTGGGTATGTATTTCTTAGAGGGAATATGTAGCTAAATATCATAGGCCAATAACCAGACCCACAGTTTTCAGTGAGTTCAGTGAGTCAGTCCACATTGCATTGAACTGTTTATAGGTCCTAAAAACGGCCACTCTCAAATTCCTTACGCCCCCCCCCCCCTCAGTCAACAATTTACGTTCCCCTCCCCCCCCCAGGTGATGTGTCCCGCCCCCTCAATGCAAATAATAAGACCCATTTATTTTACAACAATCGCTACACGGCGCCCCCTCGGCCCCCCCCCCCCCCCCCCCCCGGTCAACAACTTACGTTCGCCACCCCCCCCACCCCCCACCCTCGGTCAACAACTTACATCCCCCCCCCCCCCTCGGTCAACAATTTACCCCCCCCCCCCCCCCCCATGCAATGTGTCCCGCCCCCTCAATGTAAATAATAAGACCCATTTATTTTACAACAATCACTACACGGCGCCCCCTCTGCCCCCCCCCCCCCCCTCGGTCAACAACTCCCCCCCCCCCCCCCCCCCCCCCCCCAGGCGATGTGTCCCGCCCCCTCAATGTAAATAATAAGACTCATTTATTTTACAACAATCACTACATGGCGCCCCCTCGGCCCCCCTCGGTCAACATCTTACGTTCCCCTCCCCCCACCCCCACCCCCAGGCGATATGGCCCACCCCCTCAATGTAAAAAATAGGACCCATTTATTTTACAACAATCGCTACACGGCGCCCCCTCGCCCGCTCCCCCCCCCGGTCAACAACTTATGTTCCCCACCCCTCCTCCCCCACGGTCAACAACTTACATTGCCCCCCCCCCCCCCCCCCGGGTCAACCATTTACATTCGCCACCCAAAAATTTTCTGACGCCCCCCCCATTGTATATGTCCTGACACCGGCCCTGGACAGGCACTTTATTTATTTGTTGAATATATAAATAACCCCTTGAAAATCTGTGAGTTGACCTGTCCTCTAGCGCCACCATCAGGCCAAACTTTTAAATTAGAATTAATTTATCTTGAATTTTTCATACAAATCTAGACAAGTTAAAACAGCTTGGGGTCAAATTGACCCCTGAGGACGACCGATGGGTGCAATATGTGTTCAGCACATTGAAAAAAAATCATCATGAAAATTTGTCCCCATCAAATTAGGAAATGTCATGAAATATGAAGTAAAAGAAAAAAAGTCAACTACTATTTTTTGAATGATAAACATTGAATGAACTGAACTCTTGGCTCAGTATCTCTATCTGATCATTTGACCAAGGAGCTCAGTCTCACAGTCTTCCATTAGAAAGGCGGATGTTAACTCTCAAGCACTTAGAGAATGTCTTTCATATATCTGACATGTAATGTAATCCTTTACCCATTTTGAAGTCCACTGAAATCTACACAAAAACTAAAATGCTGCCTTACAAATAGATTTTGCACTTTCCAAAGCAGGTAGGCTAGAGTCTGAAATTAGATGAGACATAAAGAATGTTTGAAATATATCCAGAAAAGTTACAGTTAGAAGGTATTTTCAGAGAACAGGCAGAATTTTACAGCACTATTAGACCACTTTATATCAGAGACCAAAACGCATTTACTGAGCATACATTGAAGTCCCGTACATCATCTGTGAGAGTGGACCACCAGAACCACTGGGACTGTAAAGGTGGATTTTGACAGTACAAAATAAGTATAATAGAGAGATGTTTCAAGCAGCTTGCAGACATGTAATTCTTTGGAGGCATATTTCTGAAAGATTGAACCCATTGCTTTCTGGATGTATACTTAGATTGCACGATAGAGATACATCATTGTGAGAAATTCTCTATTCAGTACATTATAGCTGCATGATTAATAGCAAAGCCATGTTGGAAGATGTGTATTGACGCTGGAACAAGAGATTCCAATCAGTCCTTTGATGCTTCTACTTCTGACAGTAATGTAAGGTCAGGTTGTTTTGGTGTTGGCATAGAATAATTCATTGAAATGTTGAAAGGCTGCATGTGTAAGAGTTCCTGAATCACCTTTAAAAGACGTGAAGATGTGGATCAGGAAGTGAAAACAAAACTTGTCACAAGAAAATATAATTCATGAAGTTTTGGAATTCAGATGGGGCTTTAGCCAGCCTATACCATACAATTAAAGATACATAGTGCCTTCTTGATGGTGATGAATATGGATTTTCATTTATTCTCTCTACAGGCATTGGACATTGGTGTGAATCAAGACAAGGACAACCTCCACCCTCCCTTTATTAAAGGAAACCAAAGCTTTGGTAGCACCAATCAGCCAAATGATGCCAGTACTCAATGGTCTTGTCAAGTTGATGATCCATTGGTTCTGTTTTTTGTATTAGATACATGTTACCCCAAAGAGGGAACTTCCAGGGAGCAGATCTATTGCACTGCACCAGGAATGTAAGGAAGTCTTACTGAATGTGAGACACAGTGGGAATCCCATTAGTTCAGCTCTCCTTTTGCTAGGGGATGACAAGGTAATAAAGATAATGCCAGCACTAATGTCCTTTGAGGAAGAAATCCGTTAGGCTGTTCATGTAGTGAACACAGGTGGATCAAGAGTGATGTCTAGATGAACGAACGAGTTGAGCATAAGGAAAGTTCCCCGTGACATCAGAATGTTTCAACAAAAAGAAATAGGCAGCCACATGTGGCAGTGAATGATTAATTGCTTAAATACCACGTTAAGCAGAATTTATGCTCTCACCTGCCTTTAGGCAGTGAACAATCTTTTAGAGGAAGGACTGGGAACCTTCAATACAGGCACAAATGGTGTTGGGGCATGTCTGTCTCATCTCGGGACAGTAGAGCATGAGCATGTTGACGGTGTTTGGGTGGATATGGTTGGGGTTGGTGATAAAAGACTTGCTGATGTGGTGGTGCTGCACTTCCTCCTACAGCATATCAAATGTAGTGGAGTGGAATGTTGAGTGGAATGTTGTTTTTAGTAGCGTCGGTTCAATCTGAACACGAGGGCACAATCAGCTGCAGAAATGTTCTTCTGGTGTGTTTCACACAATCAACTGCTTCACTCCAAGAAGTCATGTGATCAAAACGTTTTTTAAACAGTTCAGCTTCAGAATCCCCGCTAATAAGGAAGTAAGCGTTTACTTGATCAGTCTCTGACCCACACATCTCAGGACGGTGATCAATATACAAAGAACACTGCATAAGAAAACACTTGTACTTATCTGGATTCCAATCATACCTTTATGGCATAGTGATGAAGGCCAGTGGAGAAACTGTACTTGTGGATATCATGGAGTCATGCATCAGAAGTGATCTGACACTGAAGAAATATCAGAGATTGCAGAGTAGACTGAAGGATCCCAAAAAGATCAGTGAACTTCCTTTCCTGGTGTTGCACCTCTTGAAGCTTTGTGAGATTAGCTGCCATGGTGAAGCATTCAGTAATAAATGACACTCGAGAGCCAAGCATTGACAAGCAATATTTACTAACAACCAAACATTATAATCCAAACTCTAAAATCCCATTGCAAATGTCCATAGTGAATTCAATAGATATTTCTCCAATCCACACAGAAAGCAGAGTGAGAATAACAAGCAACGTTCAAACACTGAGGAATTTAACGAACGTTTAACGAAGGCTCAATGCACAACACATTCAACACCTCACAAAGAAGAAACAGACAAAGGATTCTATATATATCCACACAGTGGACAATCAAGCGCAACACGTGAAGCTAATATCAGATGAGGTGGAGCTTAGTCAATTGGGTTGTGGCTCAACCAAGAGCCAATAGGGCACTGGTGTGGCACAGACACACACTACGCATGTGATTAAGAACACTGCAGATACTCTGGATACAGTGCCAGAGCACCTAAACCAGCACGACGGGTGTGATCATTATAGAAGAGATTATTCAATACAGTAGTTTAATGAGCATGAAGTAGCTTCACAGTAAACGCTCACAATGAGTAAAGACTGTGGGGCTTACATTAGTTTTTCACTTAAATTTCATGTTCCATCTTATCAGAGCAGCATGAACCACACCAAAGGTGAACTGAAGCTGAGCTGTTTAATGGATAAAAGTATTAGACTAACCCGATAGACTCACTTTACTCACCATGCCCAGGCATTTATACTTTTGCAGGAACATTTACAGTCTGGGCAGAAATTACAATACCCAGAAGCTTATTTTTCAAATTTTCCATCACATAATTTCTCAGATTTTAGGAGTCTTAAACTGTACGTGTATCATATCATTCATTTGCATACATAATCCATCACCATATCTGTTACAGGGAAACAGCATAGCATGTTTCATTTATTGCAGGTGTGGAAAAGCCCAGATAAATCACATGGTCTTTCACAGATGGCAATATTATGCCTCAGTTATAGTGCTTTTTTATGAACAAATGTTCATACATAGAAAAGGCTTACATAGAAAAAAAATTGCTGCAGACATTCTTATGCAGAACAACATACATATGTTTCTCAGTATAACAGGTGAGACCATGGGAGTCTATAGGTATAAGTCTATAGGTATATGTCTATATGACTATAGGTATAAGTCTATAGGTATAAGGTTTTTCTTCAACTACAATAAAAGACTCTCTGTTCATTAAACATAATTTTGCAATATTCGCGCTCATTATAATTTTATTTTTCCTCCTTTCCACCAGTGCTCAAAATCTCAAAATCAGTACAAATGCATACTAACAGCTGTCTGGCTTTGAATGGTACCATGAAATATCACTCTCTTCAGAAGAGAATTTGACCTGCTGGGTCTTGTGCTATATTGCAGTGCCTTTCAGACAAAATGCAACATTTACCTACACCTACATTCTCTCATCATTGCACCTTCAAAACAACAGAAGGTTTACTTGACTGATGGATTAAAGAAAAGCCCATATTGTACTACAAATCAGAGGCTCTATGCCTGACATCATATTGAATTGCTGGCAGGATCCTTTGGCAACAGCGGTAGAGGGTTCATCTAGTGCACTTTGAATATAGCAGGCTAACGTAGTGCACTTTGAATTTAGCAGGCTAATTTAGTGCACTTTGAATATAGAGGGATAATCTAGTGCACTTTGGATATAGTAATGTAGAGCACTTTTAATATAGAGGGATAATCTAGTGCACTTTGGATATAGTAGACTAATATACAGTGGGGAAAATAAGTATTTAGTCAGTCACCAATTGTGCAAGTTCTCCCACTTAAAAAGATGAGAGAGGCCTGTAATTGACATCATAGGTAGACCTCAACTATGAGAGACAAAATGTGAAAAAAAATTGAGAAAATCATTTTGTCTGACTTAAAGAATTTATTTGCAAATAATGGTGGAAAATAAGTATTTGGTCACCTACAAACAAGCAAGATTTCTGGCTGTCACAGACCTGTAACTTCTTTTTTAAGAGGCTCCTCTTTCCCCCACTCATTACCTGTATTAATGGCACCTGTTTGAAGTCGTTAACAGTATAAAAGACACCTGCCCACAACCTCAAACAGTCACACTCCAAACTCCACTATGGTGAAGACGAAAGAGCTGTCGGAGGACACCAGAAACCGAATTGTAGACCTGCACCAGGCTGGGAAGACTGAATCTGCAATAGGCAAGCAGCTTGGTGTGAAGAAATCTACTGTGGGAGCAATAATCAGAAAATGGAAGACCTACAAGACCACTACTAATCTCCCTCGATCTGGGGCTCCACGCAAGATCTCAGCTCGTGGGGTCAAAATGATCACAGAACCACAAGGGGGGATCTAGTGAATGGCCTGCAGAAAGCTGGGACCAACGTTACAAAGGCTACCATCAGCAACACACTACGACGCCAGGGACTCAGATCTTGCAGTGCCAGACGTGTCCCCCTGCTTAAGCCAGTCCATATCCAGGCACGTCTGAAGTTTGCTAGAGAGCATTTGGATGTTCCAGAAGAGTATTGGGAGAATGTCGTATGGTCAGATGAAACCAAAGTAGAACTATTTGGTAAAAACACAACTTGTCGTGTTTGGAGGACAGTGAATGCTGAGTTGCATCCAAAGAACACCATACCAACTGTGAAGCATGGGGGTGGCAACATCATGCTTTGGGGCTGTTTCTCTGCAAAGGGACCAAGACAACTGGTCCGTGTACATGAAGGAATGAATGGGGTTATGTATTGCGAGATTTTGGGTGCAAACCTCCTTCTATCAGCAAGGGCAATGAAGATGAAACGTGGCTGGGTCTTTCAGCATGACAATGATCCCAAGCACACTGCCAGGGCAACAAAGGAGTGGCTTCATATAAAACATTTCAAAGTCCTGGAGTGACCTAGTCAGTCTCCCGATCTCAACCCCTCCGAAAACCTTTGGAGGGAGTTAAAAGTCCGTGTTGCCCGCCGACAGCCCCAAAACATCACTGCTCTAGAGGAGATCTGCATGGAGGAATGGGCCAACATACCAGCAACAGTGTGTGCCAACCTTGTGAAGACTTACAGAAAACGTTTGACCTCTGTCATTGCCAACAGAGGATATACAACAAAGTATTGAGATGAACTTTTGTTATTGACCAAATACTTATTTTCCACCATTATTTGCAAATCAATTCTTTAAAAGTCAGACAAAATGATTTTCTCAATTTTTTTTTCACATTTTGTCTCTCATAGTTGAGGTCTACCTATGATATCAATTACTGGCCTCCCTCATCTTTTAAAGTGGGAGAACTTGCACAATTGGTGACTGACTAAATACTTATTTTCCCTACTGTAGTGCACTTTTAATATAGCAGGCTAACGTATATAAAGCAGGTTAATCTAGTGTACTTTGGATATAGTGGGCTAATCTAGTGCACTTTGAATATAGCATGTTATTGTAGTGCACTTTGAACAGCCCCTTCATGTTTATTTATAGAAATATAACGACTCCTACAGAATAGAACGACTCCTTTCTGACAGAATTATGTGAAAGGCAGGACTGTAGTGGCCTTCTGCAGACACAAGGCTTTACTGGTCTGATTAAAACAGTGACCAGATATATACAGAAGTGAGACAGAGTGGGCACATACATAGAACTCCATAGCACTCTCTGTCCCACTCACCCTCTGTCTTCCCCTCAGTCATCTGAGAATATTCACACTCACGCTGTCTCGACTAAATGCAACGAGTGCTGCTTCTGTTCCAACATGTCTTTGAATTTCACGTGGCTCTCTGTAAATTAATGCAATTTCAGATGCAAACAAATATGCAGTGGCTACATGTCAAAGATCACACTCTTAACGTGGCGAAGTCTCGAGAAGCTACAGGAGAAATGCTACATGAAGACATGGAGTCTGAGAGCATTTGACCACCTTTACACTTTATCCAAGCTCCCTTACAGACATATCACTCCATAGCTTCCAATAGCATGATAAGTAAGAAAAATGAGCAAATGACCCTCACAGACTGACCTTAAGAGTGAAACATATTAGTGACTCTGAGCTCTGTCAGAACAGTTTAATGATACAGGTTCATGTTACTGACCCTACACTACCGATCATTACCTGCCTGCCTATCCATCACACATACATATTATTCATGAGCTAGCAGGGTACACCTCTCACTCTCCAAACACTCTTCTCATTACAACTGAACACTATACTGTGATGATCACATTACTGGGCTAAACATAAGAAAGAAAAACAAACACACATGCATGCAAACAGATAACTGGTCATAGTAGAACAGTGTGACATTACTGGTCTATGTGGCTAGTAGCACAACGGCACACTGATCAATTGTCTAAAAATACCCATTATGCATCACTGAGTCCTACTGAAAAGACTAGTCTTTCATACACACACCCACACACTACACAGTGGGTGTTCACAATAAATATTAAGTTTTAAAGTGTGTTACTATAACCAAAATAATGGACTAGGGTGGTATAGTTATGTGCCCCAAAATGACTACACCTCTGTGCATGTCTTATAATTAGACTAAGCAGGAAAAAGCGGCACTAAGCAGACAGGCTGCATGGAAGGATCCAAATAACCAAACAATCCCTGAGGATAGTTCTCTACAGCACAAGCTGGGATGCTAGCTGGA
The DNA here is from genome assembly GCF_052324685.1 of Brachyhypopomus gauderio. NCBI lineage: Eukaryota > Metazoa > Chordata > Actinopteri > Gymnotiformes > Hypopomidae > Brachyhypopomus > Brachyhypopomus gauderio. The sequence continues at coordinate 28,434,740 of NC_135212.1, forward strand.
AAAGATGATATCAGCTGCTATTTTTAGTCAGCAGTAAGCCAGATAATGTGAACACAGCACGTCACATTTGTATATAAGCAGCAAACACTGCTCTTTGAAGTTATGCCTTGAAGTTATTCTAGATGAGTGACAGTGATATGGGGAAGCACACTGGCACAGACCAGCTGGCTGCATCACAGTGTGTCCACCAGCATACTGGGTTTAGTGGGCAGAAGGATTAAAGAAACACCAGGACCATGTGATGGGAAATACACAACAAGGTGATTACAAAAGAAACCTGTATTGCTATTTCTACAATAGAAGACTAGACCGGAACCTCGCCGAGAAAGAGCTCTAACTTAAATACTACATTTCTCCTCTGGGAGGAAATATACATATTGTACAACAACTCAGATCTGACCACATCTCTGCCATTTTCCAAAACAGGCCTAAGTCATTTTTCTGTTTGCAACTGTTAGGATTGAAATCATGGCATAAACGTTTGATATCAAAATATTTTGTGTGCAGGGAAGTGAATGCAGTTCTTTCAAAAGTCTTTTGTGTGTGCGTGTGTGTTTTCTTGCACATGCGTGCGTGCATGCGCACGTCACCACAGTGGTCAACAGAATAGGGTTGGAGATGATGTGACTTTACAGGCTGTGCAAACAGACGGGTCAGGGGTTTTAGCCCAGGGGTTCACAGTCAAATTCTCCCACGGTGCAGAGACAGATGCCTCAGTTCTCAAACTTACCTTCACTTACTGCCATTACAGCCAGTCAGTCTCCTCTTAGCTACAGCAGTGCTCATCACATCATTACTGCACAACCCTCAATCAATTTAATAGAGTCGCTCTCTCTCTCTCTCTCTCTCTCTCTCTCTCTCTCTCTCTCTCTCTCTCTTTTATATATATATATGTGTCTGCTGCAGCTGTGGCCATCTTTGCACAGTACGTTACATAAAAGCACCTTCACTCCAGGCCTGGGGAAGCTTGCAGCACTCAGCATATTCAGCACTTGGAGAGCTGCACTTTCTGGCACTCCACTCACATGAAACACCACTCACGCATGCAGATTACACTCTGCCTTCACATCCCTCGCTCTTGTGTTTATTGAGGACTGTGCTGATTAACAAATGAAAACTTGTGGACTTTACAAAAACATCTGTGAAAGATATACATCCCTGATTTGGGAAAAAGTCCCTATAAATCACTTCAGGAAAAGCCATGTCGATTTGCTGTCTGCCTTTGGACATTTGAGATCTCTATACCACTCTGCAGAACGTTGTAGACAGTCGTAAACTACTGTTGGCAGCAGTATCAAGAACGTCAACCACTCGGTCACCCCACTGACCACTAATGCTTCCACTGGCTTGCTGCCTTTGTCACAGGCCTCTGTTCTAATTTTATAGTGGCAGCCATCTGCAGTATAGCCAGGCTGGGAGTTATTTACTGTTCTGGGGAGAAACACAGTTGTCCGGATTTTCATTGCACACAGAAAATGTCTAAAAATCTAAATACTGAGCCCCACATAGTGTGTGATTAATCACTTTGAAGTTTGCTTTCTCCCAAAAATGGATAGCAAGCATTTTACACCAACAAGAAAACCCAATGAAGGGTTAATGAAACCTATTCCAGCTACATTAATACATTTAGGAGTGTTTGGAACTTCACAAAAATACATTTTGTACTCTAGACTCTTTTGTATTCTCAAAGTATCAGATGATGGTAATAATTTTAAAATTACATTATATCTGAAGACTCCATTATCACTGCCACCATCATCATCATCATCATCATCATCACCATCATCATCACCACCACCACTATCACCATCATCATCATCACCATCATCATGACCACCATCATCGTCACCATCATCACCACCACCACTATCATCACCATCATCATCATCATCACCATCACCAACACCACCACCACTATCATCACCATCACCAACACCACCACCACTATCATCACCATCATCATCACCACCACCATTACCACTATCATCACCATCATCACCATCATCACCACCACCACTATCATCACCATCATCATGACCACCATCATCATCACCACCACCACTATCATCACCATCATCATCATCATCATCATCACCAACACCACCACCACTATCATCACCATCATCATCACCACCACCACTATCATTACCATCATCATCATCACCACCACCACCACCACCACTATCATCACCATCATCATCATCACCACCACTATCATCACCATCATCATCAACATCATCATCACCACCACCACCATCACCATCATCATCACCACCCCTATCATCATCATCATCATCATCATCATCATCATCATCATCATCATCACCACCACTATCATCACCATCATCATCATCACCACCACCACCACCACCACTATCATTACCATCATTATCACCACCACCACCACTATCATCACCATCATCATCATTCCGAGTCACATCACTACACATCCCTACACCTCATTCAACACACATAAGTGCAACACTTCTCGAACTGAATATGGTTTTAAAAATCAACTCAGGGAAAGGGAAACAACCGCAGAGCAGTGGGGTGATCGTGACTGGATTTACAAAACCTCCTTTCACATTTGGAAAAAATCTCCTTTCACAGTTGGAAACTAGAGGAAGGAAGATTTTAGGTTGGACACAAACAAACAAATAAATAATCTGTGACAGAGAGGTCCAGGAAGCACTGATGTATTCATATGAATATATTCAATTTAAAACACTGGCAGAGAACGGTAAGACACAATCATGTATGTTGAGTTGTGTACAGTTTCAGCTCAGCCTTCATGGTGCTGTCCAGATAATTTTTTGACAAAAATATAACTCTCAGATTTCATTTTTAAATAATAATAATAATCTCTATATTTTCTCACGTTTATTTATATGGGTAACATTTTACTGAATGGCACTGTTTAGAAGGCTGCCTGACACCTACATAAGCTCTCCATAACAACTGATTTAAACATACTTTTACATTTAGAAATGCTTATTGCAACAAGCGTCATAAAAACTGTTTTCTTTTTTTTCTAAAACAAATGTTATTTTAAAATGTCACATTAAATATTTGTATTTAATTGTAATCTCTTTGTGATGTTACAGTTCTCACTACATCTGCACACCCGCAATAAAAGCAATTCCCCTGAATACTAGTCATATTCATACAAAGGTTGCTGACGAAAGCAGGGGGATGTGGAACCTACTCATCAGGGAACAATGTTCTGGATTTTACAAAAAGCTACAGGCAGTGTTTCACTAAAATAGAGTGTTTTTCCAGTAATCATTAATAAAGAGAATAGTGACCACTTCACAATGACCCCTAAGAAATGTGAATATAGCGCTATTTCTGCAAATCAGATTACTGAATAAGTTAACATTTAGTTATCTAGCTAGCAAGCTATATCATAACAGTGTTATGTCACACTGATATACCCAGACACTGTTAAGCTCCTAGTCACTTGTCATGTTATTTCTCCCCAGCCATTGTTATGACACACAATGTTATAATATTAAATCCTGTGTCCCGTGACACAGTTGTTGTGTCATCTTGACTTCAAAGTTGACAAAAGCAGCTTTTATAACTGCCAATTGAATTAAACATGCATAAATGTTGATGCCAGTTGCGATGAAGAGTATCATCTAAACAGAGCCCTTCAGTTTCATAACGTGCTACCTGTATATGTCTGCGTGTTAAGGAACTGCAATTCCTGAAAACAAAATCCATAAACACACTTCTGGTTGCAGTGTGTCTCCTGCTGCTGTAGGCACCTGAGTTCTTCTGCTCACACAATAAATCAATCACTCAATCAATCAAGTGATCAAACACTTACCTCTGAAAGGTGAGGCATGGGGTTAAATCCACAGAGGCAGCACACCATATTTTGACACTGCGTGCAGGTGTTGTAGTTAGGAGGCTGGTCTTTCTCCACGTTAAGGGCCACCTTACAGACTGGGCAGGCAGGCTGGTTTGTTTTGGTTGTAGTTGTTGCTGGAGCTTCAGCAAGGTCTGACCTAGCTTCCTGCTTTGTAGTAGCAGGTAAGATCTTGGCCAGACCAGGTTCTCCTACGCCCCTTTCTTCAACATTCTTTTCAGCCTGCTGCTTTGAATCCATAGCTTTGGTCTCTGGTGGTTTTGCAGGCTCTGGGTCTGATTGTTGTTGAGGCTCTTTATTTGGTGGGTTCATATCACTCTGCTTTACATCTGGCCACATCGTCTGTTGAGGGTTTGGAACTGGGACATCCTTCCCATTCTTTTCATCCACACATGTTGTAGGAGGATGGGAGAACTTGGCTTCCACTAATGTGGGCTTTGCAGGTACAGACTGGCTGTCCTCTTCCACAGATGCAGGTGGAGGTGTCAGGATACCTGAGGGCAGGATTTCTACTGCTTGGTGCATCTTGCAATTCAGGCACAGCCATTGCTTCACCTGCAGTAATTTTAGACAAATTAAGGCACTGCATGTTTTCTATGATTTCTATGTTTTCTATGTTTTTTAATCAGTCTGCTAAACACATCAACATCAATATAAATATATAAATCCCTAATTGTAATGTGGGGCATTATTGCAGCTTTTTTACTTACCTTTGTCTGATAGGGCATGGGATCCATCCCACACTGAACACATACATTATTCTTGCATTCAGTACAAGTATTGAAATTAGGTGGATCTTCAGTGCCAATGTTCAGATCCACTCTGCAAATAGGACAGTTAGACTCCATGGCTGTAGGAACTGGTTGAAAGGGTGTAGACATTTTGGCAGTTTCTAAAGGTGTGTTGTCCTCAACTGATTTCTCCTCTGCATTGATGGATGGTTTGGTGTCTTCGGTAGAAGGCATCTTATGGGGATCCTGGGGAGATGCAGACTCCTTGTGAGAAACTGGTGGTGTTCTGACAGTGGCTTGGGAAACGGAGCCTTTCCGAGAAATGGGTGGCGTATCGGTTTTGATAGATGCTTGGGAAGATGCAGAACCCTTACGGGAACGTGGTGGAGCTATGCAAGACTCATCTTGAACACCTGATGAAACACCAGACACTGACTGCTCAGGTACATGGTTCTGAGGGACCTCTCGATCCTCCATTATAGGCAGTGGTTCAGAAGACTCTTTCTCTTCAGCAGAGCAAAGTACAAATGTTTCCTCCTTTTGCGCTGTTTTGTCTTCCCCCTCAGGCATTGTCTCTTTTGCTTCCACTGTATCTGAAATCAAAATGTTTTCATTTTGGACAGGAGGTGGTATAGATATTTCATCTTGAACTGAGGTGAATGTAGGTGACGTGTTTTTATCAGGTTGAAACTGAGGTAACTCTTTCTTATTGGTTTCAAAAGCATCAGCTACTGAAATGGGTGTTATGCTTCTTGATTGCTGTGCTGAAGTTGAGATAAAGTCTTGTTTTGTTATTGGATATCCTCTTGGTTCCATTCCCTTTAAGGCTCTCTGTGTTTGACAGTTTAGGCAAAGCCAGTCAAAAGCCTGTAACATCAGAACAATGACACATCACTGATTAATATCAGGGAATTGTAAAGTATACTGTAATGAGCTGACTTCTTAATTATTACTTTATTTATTTGTCATGAATTATCAAATTTAGTCTCAGAAGTAAATAATGTGCCAGGATATACTGTGGCATATTTTACCTCAGGCTGGTGAGGTAAGGTCAGGTTACCTCCACAGCACTCACACACAGGGCTGTTGCATTCTGCGCATGTTTTGTAATTGGGTGCTTGGTCTGAACCAACATTAAGCTCCATCATGCACTGTGGACAAGTTACAAGTGACTTGGAAGGTGTCGCCACTCTTGAAGATTGATCTGCTGCCATATTATTGAGTTGTTTTTCATCTAGTCTTGTCTCTTTTGTTGAGGTTTTGGGTTCTTCGCCTTGTGTGATTATTTCAGGTCTTACAGATTTTAAGTTTTCTTTGCGAGAAGCAGGTGGAGTTGGTGTGGTCTTCACAGCTTCCTCCTTACAGCGTTCGTCTTTTGATAGTGGAGTAGGTCCAGCAGTGGAGGCCTGTAGAGGTTCTGGAGCAGAAATGGGTTTCTGGGTGTGGATTTCTGGAGCAGGTCTGTCCTTGGCTTCCCCAGCCACAGCAGAGGTGTTTTCATCCTGCGGTGGTGTCTGCTCAGCCCCAGAGGCTCTCTTTGATTGGCAGTTTAAACACAGCCACTCCACCTATCAGGACACAAGAGAGAGATGAATTCAGTTTGATTGGTTCAGTAATTAGCAGAGTTGGTCATTTGCTTTACACATACATACACAGACACGTGTGAGTGTGAGAGTGTGTGTGTGTGTGTGTGTGTGTGTATCTCATATAAAACCAATGCTATAATTGGTAATTATCATTATCAGTATAATTTTCAGAATGCTTTAAAGAAAACAGAAGATTATAGCGAACATTCTACAGAACAGCTTCTGTTGTTGTAGGGTGTGAAACCAGTGTGTTCACAACAGTAGGTTTAAAACATAAATACCACCATCTATTATAAACCCATAGACGCTCGTTGTTATTAACAACTCTGCACTGGCAAGCAAAAACGAACAGCAATTCAGGCTAAAACATGCTTACATCGGGAAGGAATCTACTGTTAAATTGGTTAAGTCTACTGTTAAGTTGCTATGGTGATCTGATGCTTAATTATTACCCTACAAGTAAAATAGTGGGCTGCAATCTTGTGGCTGCCTAAAGCAACAGTTTAAAATTATGTAGGGTGCATGCACACTGCCATTTAGTGAACATATTCATCTGCATATTCAAATATGCAAACATATTCATATTTGTGCCTGCAGTAAGGGTGGAGTGGTGAAACAGAGAGAGTGTGACAAAGGCTGAAGGCAGTAGGATGGAGACAGTCACTCTCTGAAGGGGAGGATGCTATGATGAGGACCATCAACTGAGTTGGGTGCAATGTTGCTTTGAACCCATCGCCCCCCTCAGACCCTCTCATTCTTCCTCAGACATCCTCAGACCCCCTCATACCTCCTCAGAAATCCTCAGACCCCCTGATACCTCCTCAGACACCTTCAGACCTCATCAGATCTCCTCAGACATCCTCAGACCTCCTCAGACATCCTCAGACCTCATCAGATCTCCTCAGACATCCTCAGACCCCCTAAGACATCCGCAGACCCCCTCAGACCCCCTCAGACACCTTCAGACCTCATCAGATCTCCTCAGACCCCCTCAGACCTCCTCAGACACCTTCAGACCTCCTCCGATCTCTTCAGACTTCATCAGACACCCTCAGATCTCCTCAGACCTCATCAAACCCCCTCAGTCCTCCTCAGACTTCATCAGACCTCCTCAGACCCCCTCAGACCTCCTCACTTCAAGCAAGTGAGTTCCATAAACACATGTCCACTTTTTCACAATGGGATTTGAAAAACAAATTGTAATTACATGTGAACCACACATTTGCACACATAAAATAATTTATGTAAATTATGTAAATTTCAATTTTATTCTCATCAGTAAACAGCAATAATAATTAGAGACATTCTGAGTGAGGCAGAGGACCAAGGTGCAAGTGATGGGATCAGGATTGTTAATTAAAGTAAAGAAAATAAATAAATATAACAGGAGGAAACAAGAAATTAGCATGGCTGGAGGAGCAGATATGGGGCAGCTTTAGTTTTGAAGGAGGCTAATGTGAGTGCTGAACACAGCAGTGTTAATGACCACCACTGTCCTGGTTATTGTTATTATTATTTTGGCAAGAAGAATGAATCTGTTGAACATGTTCAGTTGAACTCAGCCACTTCCTGTAACTGCGCCACCTTGTGCAGGTTTTTGTCTCTACCACATGTAGGAGTGCTCAGATGTGTTCCTGTGGGGGATGCAGGATCTGGTGTTCTTCCATAAAACCATGGGGGGCAACAAATGGTGGTTTACCTCAAGAGGTTCCCAGAGCAATGGGATAAAACTGACCATTTGTATTTTAGTTATGTCAGTATGTTTGTGTGGCATGTTTAGTCTTATTTTGCAGCTTGTTGTGTACTGGGTAAAGGTTATGCTAACAGGATAAGAGTTCCATCACTCCCTGATAAGGTTTGTAGACTTCACCCCAAAGGGGACAGTCCTGTATGGAATGCACACTGTATGCAAATGTACTCTGATGTCTTTACCAGCAACCTGATTCCCATTGGTTAACCTGGTTTTTGTGACTGCTGTCCCTTTGAGATGCTGGGGGGATATAAAAAGAGAAGTTTGTGGGTGCAGGGGCTCTTCTTTTTCATCTGGGCTCTTCTCTTCTTTCATCTGGGCTCTTCTTTTCATCTGGGCTTTCTTTTTTGCTTCCTTTGGGGTCCTTCTCCGTGAGGCAGCCTGCACCGGTTGGTATCTCTGTTTCCATTAGGTATTATTGTTACTTTAATCTAGTATGGTTGTTATTGTTTTATATTTTGTTGGTTATTGAATAAATCTGGTTAATTGTGTAGCCACGGTCTTCCTTGATTATAGCTATACTGGGCCAGATGAGCTCATTATTAGTATCAGTTAAAAGGTAAATCAATGCTAATACCAATTCCCTCTAAAGTATCCCATCTGCTACGCATGTTTATGATAAACCTCTGACAAAGCAGGCTATTGTTTATAGCAAGGTACTTTATAAAGTTGGTTAGGTATATTCTATAACCTGTACTGATCTATTTGAGAAGTGAGTTCTTTTAGATTCTTACCAACTATAATTTGGAGTCAGATATTTAAGTTTTATGCACGTCAATCCTTCTTCTGCACCTATTTCCGTCCTTGGTTGTAGGCAAGCAGGTAGGTTAGTTATATCTCATAACTATAACCCCTACAGAATTTGGTGACCCCGACGTGATATGGTACTAGTACAGAAATTTGTGTACTAGTGTGATCCAGTACTAGTACAAAGTAACCAGTTTACAGTTTTGCAAGCAGATAACGACCGTCCGCCCGGATTGCTGTCTGTGATTCACACCTATGTTGCTGCATCTTTGGGTTTGGTCTCTTCTGAGGTAAGACAAATATACCCTTCTTTTAGCAGCAGGGAAAACATAGGTGCACCATACAGACACATTTGTAGAACGGGTCGGAATACCCACCGAGTAGCAGGCGTGCCGACACGTGCAAAAAGACAAGGATTTTAGCTTGTATACACAATGGCTCAGGGATATGCTAGTGTAGAAGAGCAGGCCTTCATGGAGGATTGGGCTTTGGAGGTAAAAGAAACTCTGGTTAGCATGCGCATCAAAGGATTGTCGCTAAATGCTAGCAATGAGTTCATTTTAAATTGGCTCTCATCTGAGGGTTGTAAGCTTAGCACTAGGAGTAAACTCCAACATATTTTATTGAAAAAGCCTAAGCAACACAAACTATTAGCCGCCACAGGCTATTTAGTCCTCCGTAACAGCCTAATTTCTTTAGAGCAACACAAGAAAGCACTGGACAGTATGCGCAACTTGGAAAGCCTCCGATCTGAGGAGATCAGGAGAATGCGTTTACAAATAGACAGCTTTGCGTATGATAAGCTAACTTGGGCACGCCAGAGTGAGGCATTCACTAGGCAAATAGCTAGTCTCCAAAGTAAGTTGAGAGCAGGTACGAACTATGCCTCAACTTTGGAGAAATGCTGTGATAATGCTGGAATTCCTGTGGCTGCTGTGCGACAGATCTTTAACCCTCAATCTCAAATCATGCCTTTGTTGGATGATACTGAGGGTGATGAAGATGTTATGTTAATGGCCTTTGCTAACAGTGGATTAGACCAGGCCCGCCAGCAGGGGGTTGTGTTACCATCCCCACCAGCACCAGTCCTTGCACCTGGGTTAGTGCCACGGCCTCATACAGATAGTGTTTATCAGCAGTCTCCAGCTGAGATACCACAGCTAGCTGAAGCAGCTGGGTTTGGCCAGGCTGTGGGGTCAGAGCCCACACCCCCACTTGCAGATTTGGTTAAGGAAGACCATGTGGCCGTAAGCCCAAGAAAATGGAGACAAGACAAAAGCAGTCAGGTGCTCGCAGCAGCAATTCCAGGGTTACCTGAGCACAGGGAGCGTAGTCCTATTTGCACCAGGTCTAAAACTGCTAGTGCATCTAAAGTAGCCGTCATTAAAACAATGACAGATCCCAACGGTGAACGCTTTAATGTTAGCCGACAGCTAACTTTTCATGAATGTGCAGCACATTCCAGCGTTGTTGGGATGCTTCCCTGTAAAGGTCCATTTGAGCCATACTGGAGTGCACTAATGCGTCAAGCTAGCGCTTTTAGCTTAGAACCAAAGGACATTTGGCAAATAGCTCTCACAACTATCCCTCCAGAGCTAATATCTAAAGCTCCAGAACAACTTCTGGATGGGAGAATCATGACTCCCTTACTGGGAGAAACACACACGGATGTGTTAGCCAGACTGAAAGATACCCTTCTAGATATTAGGGGTATGGTTCCGGCAGCTTGGGATAAGATCATTGATGCAAAACAAGGGAAAGAACCGTTTGAACAGTTTGCAGAGCGCCTTTGGGTAGTTTTTAGGGAGTATTCAGGAATTGAAGAGCCAACTAAGGATAATGAAATCCTGTTGCAACTCCTCAAAAATAATGCAGGTCCACATGTGCAGCAGGCACTAAGTCATGGAGCAAATCCTCCAGATAACACATTTGACTCCATAGTCAGGTGGGTTATGGGGATGGAGAGTCGCTTGAAAACAAACAAGAGACCTTTTGCAACAGTTAAGTGGTTAGCTGAGGGTGAAGTCCCTAGCAAACCAAGTACGCCTACTTTTGAGAAACGTTGCAAATTTTGTAACAAGGTAGGACATGTAATTGAGGACTGTTTCAAGCTAAACAAACAGAAGTTTAAAAGGGCACATAAGCCAAAGGAACGACAGGAGGCTAGACCTACTGGTGAATATCAGACGTTAAGAGAGCAGCTTGCACTGATCAGTCAGCAGTTAGATGCTGTACAAGCGAAGTTCATAACATCTGACCTCAAAAACCTGTCAGATAGAAACAGTGGTCCTCAATAAGGGTGCGTGGCCTCCATTCCTGTCGGCAGTAATATCCATCATGGTAATCGTATCAAAAATTAGAGCTAACCTTGGAGGCCGGTTATGATTTTTCGCTTGTTGATACGGGAGCTGCCTCTTCATGTACAGATCCTACACTTTCACTGACTGATGAGCCCACAGTGTTAATTGTCTTATGAGCCATTCCTTTAAGGGCCACAGGTATCAGCCCTTATGAGCTTATGACAGGAAGAGTCATGAAGCTTCCCATTGATCCAGAGGAACATAGTGAGTAAATGTAGAGCATGTTGTTCTGTTATCATTCTCACATTCACAGACTCACTACTGCAGTTCCATGGATCCCTGATGCCAGGACGGTGACCAAAGAAACCTGCATTGAGCTAGGACAGCGAGTCAAATTGAGCCACATGCTCGGATGTGGGAGATGGGTATGGAAGTATTTCAAGGGGCCATTCACACCAAATTCACTGACAATTTTACCCAAGCAAATAGTTACATGGCCTCCTGGTGTAGCACCAGAACCAAATTGTATAACTCAAATTTGCTGTAATTTAGGTTCCACCCATCCTCCTACAATTAGTTTTTCCATTCCTATTATCCATGTTCCAAGCCAAGCCAATTCTACAACATGGATAAAACTAAAATCAATTGAGGGTCAAGAAGCAGGTGTTTTAAGCACATTATACAAGCGAGGAAATAATGGAGTAGATCCTCGGAAGTGCTATAACACAAAAGAACTTGAACCTGCCATGTACGAGTGCACACATATAGAACCACTCAATTCTACACACAACACATATACATCCCATCTTTTTAATCTCTCTTCTCCACAGGATTATTCTATTACTCCCAAACCTTTTGTTTGGACAAAACGTCGGGAAGGCATGTATTGTGTTGGTAGGTGTGAAGCTGACCTAAATTTGTGGACAGGTGCAGAAAATTGCACATGGACACGTAAATATTGTTTCAATTTAACGACATGCGGCTACCACAAACCAACACAGTGTCCAAATACATACCCTGTCCCTCTAGCTGGTCTTATTAGAGGAAACATTAATAAGACTCTATTGCATGATGTAAACCTTGTTATGGTTCATGTTAGTTACAATATTTCAAATATCCTCTCAGCTTATCTGACACATTGTAAAGCCTACACTAAAACATACACATGGCTCAAAACTCAAATTGAAGATTTAGTGTATGACTACAAAAGCAGATTAGCAGTCCAAATTCCATACTCACAGTCACGCATGAAGCGAGATCTATTCTCGGACATCACTGGATTATTTGGTAGTAGTAATTCACTAATAAACACATACCAAATTTCCAAACAATCACAGTATACATCTTGGCTTACCAATCAGTTTGCAACTGGTTTTCAACATCTGACTAATGGTGAAGATAATATTATTAAAGCAGTAAAGTCAGAAGCTCAAGCTTTGTTACACCTTAGTCATATGATTTTTAACCAAACACATACCTTAGAGCTTGATTTTGCATGCAGAGCTTATGCTCAAGATCTGTTTACAGCAGCAAGGCAGGAGGTATTGGATCTCCGATTCCAGAAATCACCACGTCATGCCTTAGCTGATTTGATTGAAATGCTTGATCTTGATCGTTGGTTTAAATCAATTTCTATGAAAACCATCTATTATGCTGAACTTCTTACAACTATTATGATGTACAATGGAAATGAGTGCCCCGGTTGTATTGGTTTTTATGCAACTTATCCTTTTATTCACCCTGAGCAAATTTTTCCAGATTCCACCTCTATACGTTCATTGGGTACGGTTATCAGGGATCAGGTTGTCAAATGGGATCAGGTGACTGGTTATTTGACTGTAAAGGGTTCTGAAATGTTGCTTACTACACGTTCTTGCTGCCATGAAACAGCCAGTTATGTAATCTGTACATGCAATACATTACAACCTGTCTCTTCAAATGATACTAAGTTGATAAATGTTCATTCGTTGCATGGATACTCTGATGCAGTCCAAGTGTCACACACCCAGTGGTGTGTGATTAGTGAAATGACATCTTTCAGTTATGGGGGTCTTCTGTGCCCTGCCAATCACTCGTTCTGTCTAGAGGTGAGAGATGACTTCACAATGGGACCTTTAAGCATTCTGGGTAGGATACCAATGGACACTGATGTTTCTCCATGGTGGGAAGACACGTTCTATGAGGAAAGCACAAAACCTCTAACAGACACTGTACAGCTGGTTCAGCGCCTGATTCAGACAACCAGCTATCATCTTCGTCAAGCACAAGTGGAAGTGCATCTCGCCAGTGAGACGGTGAGAATCCTGACCAGTGCTTCAACCCTTTCAGCGGAGTACATGTATACCTGGTGGGAATGGGTTTTCCGAGGATGCGTCCTGGCCAGTTCTTTAATACTCGCCATCACCCTGATCCAGTTCTGCTATTTCAGGAAGCACATCACTGCCCTTCGCTCCACTATGACAGAGACACTCACTCTCGGGTCGTTGAATGTTTCTACATTTTGGCGTCCCTGAGGGGGGATTTGTAGGAGTGCTCAGATGTGTTCCTGTGGGGGATGCAGGATCTGGTGTTCTTCCATAAAACCATGGGGGGCAACAAATGGTGGTTTACCTCAAGAGGTTCCCAGAGCAATGGGATAAAACTGACCATTTGTATTTTAGTTATGTCAGTATGTTTGTGTGGCATGTTTAGTCTTATTTTGCAGCTTGTTGTGTACTGGGTAAAGGTTATGCTAACAGGATAAGAGTTCCATCACTCCCTGATAAGGTTTGTAGACTTCACCCCAAAGGGGACAGTCCTGTATGGAATGCACACTGTATGCAAATGTACTCTGATGTCTTTACCAGCAACCTGATTCCCATTGGTTAACCTGGTTTTTGTGACTGCTGTCCCTTTGAGATGCTGGGGGGATATAAAAAGAGAAGTTTGTGGGTGCAGGGGCTCTTCTTTTTCATCTGGGCTCTTCTCTTCTTTTATCTGGGCTCTTCTTTTCATCTGGGCTTTCTTTTTTGCTTCCTTTGGGGTCCTTCTCCGTGAGGCAGCCTGCACCGGTTGGTATCTCTGTTTCCATTAGGTATTATTGTTACTTTAATCTAGTATGGTTGTTATTGTTTTATATTTTGTTGGTTATTGAATAAATCTGGTTAATTGTGTAGCCACGGTCTTCCTTGATTATAGCTATACTGGGCCAGATGAGCTCATTATTAGTATCAGTTAAAAGGTAAATCAATGCTAATACCAATTCCCTCTAAAGTATCCCATCTGCTACGCATGTTTATGATAAACCTCTGACAAAGCAGGCTATTGTTTATAGCAAGGTACTTTATAAAGTTGGTTAGGTATATTCTATAACCTGTACTGATCTATTTGAGAAGTGAGTTCTTTTAGATTCTTACCAACTATAATTTGGAGTCAGATATTTAAGTTTTATGCACGTCAATCCTTCTTCTGCACCTATTTCCGTCCTTGGTTGTAGGCAAGCAGGTAGGTTAGTTATATCTCATAACTATAACCCCTACACACAGATCATGAAAATAGCAAACTGTCATGGTAGGTCGGCTTGGACGCCACCAGAGGGTGCGTAAACAGACTTCCTCTGTCACACGCACGCCCACAACCACACAGAGCACACCCTCTCAGTCTCGGACACTCCTACCATCCCAATCACTGGAGTACTGACACCTGTCACATAATCAGGTTGGAGGTATATTTATTCCCACAGGTGGCACTATCCAGTGCTGCGCATTCAGCCTGCACCCTCGTCTCGCACCGTGGGAGGAGTCCGCTCTGTGAACAAAGCTTATTGAACTATGTTGCTATTTGCTCGTTGCCATTTCTGTTCATATTTATTCTGCCTTGTGGCCTGAGTGTTTATGTTTCGTTATGGATACTAAAACCAGTCACCCTCAGCCTCTGCCTCCTGCTGCTTCTGTCCCAGCATCACAGAATGTGCAGCCTTTAGTAGCAGGAGCAGAGGAGCTGTCACCCGTTGAAATCCTGGCTTTACAAGGTAGGACGATTGGAAAACCGCGAGAAACCTTATGCACCTCATGTCCAGCTTTCTGCAGAGTCTTACTTCCCAGGCGAAGACATCTTCATCACCAGATTCTGAGGAGGAGAGAGTCCACATTGCGCCACCAGAGCCCCACAGCAGAGACCCCGAAAAAATGTGAGGGCTTCTTATTACAGTGTGGACTCTACTTCGCATATCTCTCAAGGCTGAGCGATAACACCAGGGTAGCCTACATTATTTCCTGCCTGACCGGCAAGGCATTGGACTGGGGGGGTGCGCTGATGAAGAGCGAATCTCCCCCCCTGTCTGCTTACGATTCCTTTGTTGCAGAATTGCGGGAGGTGTTCAACCATCCTCGGCAGGGCAGCACCTGTGGACAGAGCCTGTTGAAACTACGGCAAAGTACGTGCCCTGCTGCGGAATACGCTGTGGACTTTCGCACTTTGGCGGCCAGCACAGACTGGAATGACGCTGCCTTAGTGGATGTTTTGTAGCCAGCCTGCGACCTGAGTTGCGGGCCAAGTTAGCTTGCAGACAGGAGGGGCAGAGCTTCAACCAGGTAGTCCGGTTGGCGGTTACCTATGACCGCCTCATCTAGGAGAGAGGTGGTCGCGCACAGCAAAGCCCAGCTCCCAGGAACCCCTCACAGGCGAGTCCTAAGGAGAGCCAGATGGTGGAGTCCATGCAGATCGGGGAGACGACAGCAGCCAAGGAGACCGCTCACCTGAGCAGTGGCAGGAGTGAGTAACTCCTTGACTGGAAAATTGCTCTCCATCAATGCCTTGGTTTCTTATAAGGGCTGTTCTGCGGGGGGTTTTCGCCCTAGTGGACTCGGGAGCATCGGGCAACTTGATGGACCGGACCCTGGCGGAGCGACTCGGAGTGCCCCTCAAGCCACTGGAAGAACCGAGGTGTGTGCATGCACTGGATGGCCGGCCTTTGGGCGGGGGGGTGATACAGTATCGCACAGCTTACCTCCGTCTCACGATCCAAGGTCACACAGAGCACATTTCATTTTTTTATCACAATTACCTCACAGCGGTGTTCAGAGGCGAGAAAACAGCCAGGCTACCATCTCACCGTCCCTGGGACTACACCTTCACCTTGAAGGAAGGCACCCCCCAAAGGCATAGTGTATCCGCTCTCGCAGGAAGAGGACAAGATCATGAATCAGTATGTCAGGGAGGCCTTAGCGCAGGGTTACATCACTCCGTCCACCTCGCCTACCTCAGCCAGCGTCCTTCTGAAGAAGGACGGTGGTCTGAGACCGTGTGTAGATTACCGAGGGCTCAATTCCCTCTTGGTGGGCTACTCCTACCCTCTGCCTCTGGTGCCATCAGCGCTGGAGCAGTTGCGGTCAGCGAGTGTGTTCACCAAGCTCAATCTGCGCAGCGCCTACAACCTCATCCACGTCCGGGAGTAGGATGAATGGAAGACGGCGTTTAGCACAACCACTGGTCACTATCAGTACCAGGTTTTACCTTACGGCTTGGCTTTGGCACCGTCGTTCTTCAAGGCATACATAAACGAGGTCTTACGTGAGTATTTGAATAAATGTGTAATTGCGAATATTGATGACATCCTCGTTTATTCACCCTCCATGGACCAACATGTACGTGACATGCACGCTGTCCTGGGCACTCTCCTGCACAATAGGCTCTATTGCAAACTTGAGAAGTGCGAGATTCACCTCACCAAGGAAAGCTTCCTGGGTTACATCATCAGGCCAGGTTCGGTACACATGCAGCCTGGCAAGGTGGAGGCTGTGATGGGATGGAATAAGCCTCACACATGGCGTGAACTCCAGCATTTCCTGGATTACGCAAACTTTTATAGGCGTTTCATTTGGTCATATAGCTGCATCACAAGGCCTCTCACTGACCTACTGCGCGGGGGGGCCAAGCGACTACAGTGGAACGCCGCGGCGGAGCAGGCTTTTGAGGATTTGAAAAGGGCGTTCGCTACGGCTGTTTTACATCAGCCCGATCCTAGCAAGCCCTTCATCGTTGAAGTAGACGCCTCAGATGTGGGAGTGGGAGCGGTGCCTTCCCAGCACTTTAAGAAGCACAGCTCTCCCAAGCCGATCGACTTTTTCTCCAAGAAGCTGAGCTCTGCCGAAAGAAACTATGGGGTAGGTGACCATGAATTACTGGCAATGAAACTGGCCTTCGAGGAGTGGAGGCATTGGTTGGAGGGAGTGAAGCATCCCTTTAGTGTCATCACGGACCATAAAAATCTGGAGTACCTGAAAACCACCAAGAGAATGAACGTGCGTCAGGCCCACTGGTTCTTATTCTTCTCAAGGTTTCGTTTTCAGGTTACCTACCGCGCCAGGCAGAAGAACACCAGAGCCGATGCCCTCTCTATGTCCTTTCTCGAGAGCAAGGAATCCATGGAGGAAGAACCCGTACTCCCAGCAGAGTGCTTCCTCAGTGCTGTGGAGTGGGAGATCGACAGGGCGATCTCCGCGGCCAATCCGCATTCCAGATGTCCTCCTCATCGCAGGTACGTTTCCCCGGCACAGCGCACTCCTCTCATCAGTTGGGCTCATACGTCTCTTGGCACAGGACATCCCGGGTCCACACGTACGTCACAAGTGCTGGCAGCCCGTTACTGGTGGCCCGGCATGCATCGAGACGTCATGGGTCACATCACCTCGTGCACATCACCTCGTGCACACTACTCCTGCTGGTAAGCTACTGCCGCTTCCTATTCCCAAGCAGCCCTGGACGCACATAGCTGTGGATTTTGTCACTGACCTGCCTGTGTCGGAAGGAAACAACACCATCCTGACCGTCATAGACTGGTTCTCTAAGATGGTGAGATTCATAACACTTCCAAGGTTGCCAACAGCGTGGGAGACAGTGGAGGCGCTGTTCCGCGAGGTGTTTTGCCTGTACGGACTTCCGGAGGACATCGTATCCAATCGAGGACCTCAATTCACCTCTCGGGTCTGACGTCTGACGTCCAGCTACCACCCACAGGCGAATGGGCAAGTAGAGCGTGCAAACCAAGAGCTGGGGCAATTTCTGCATGCTTATTGCAGCGAGTACCCCGACACCTGGAGTTCACTACTCACCTGGGCTGAGTATGCTCAGAACTCCTTGGTTCAGTCCAGCACGGGAGTAACACCTTTTGAGTGCATTCTAGGGAGGCAGCTGGCTCTTTATCCCTGGAACGCTGCCACATCCGACCAACTGATAGTGGAGTAATGGTGCAAGAGGAGTGAACGCGTAAGCTGCAGGCGGCCGTGAGATGCTTTAAAGCGAAAACGGATCGCCGGAGGAGCGAAGCCCCTGAGTACAGAGCAGGGAATATGGTATGGGTGTTGACCAGTGATGGCCATCTCGGACCGAGAGGTAAGCTGGCAGACCGCTACATCATCGCCGACGCATTAACCCTGTTGCCTACCAGCTATGTCTTCCGGGGGACAGAAGAGTGTCCAGAGCCTTCCATGTGTCAGCCCTGAAGCCAAACCAGGAGGGTCCTCTGACTGCTGAGGTGAGACCGAGACTGCCTTCTCTGTTACAGCTGTCGGACGGACCTGCGTACCATGTTCGGAGGTTGCTGAACTCTCGGCGTAGTGGAGGAGCTCTTCATACCTGGTTGACTGAGAGGGCTACGGTCCTGAGGAGCGGTCGTGGGTTCCGGCTTCTCAGGTGTTGGACCCCTCCATGCTCGCCTCCTTCCATTGAGAGCATCCCATTCTTCCTGCTCCTCGCCGTCCGGGACGCCCGAGGAAAATCCAGCTGGAGGGATCCTTGGGGGTGGGAGGGTGGTTTTGTCACGGTAGGTCGGCCTGGACGCCATCAAAGGGTGCGTACACACACTCTCTCTGTCACACGCACGCCAACAACCACACGAAGCACACCCTCTCAGTCCCGGACACTCCTACCATCCCAATCACCAGAGTACTGACACCTGTCACATAATCAGGTTGGAGGTGTATTTATTCCCACAGGTGGCGCTATCCAGTGCTGCGCATTCAGCCTGCACCCTCACCTCGCACCGTGGGAGGAGTCCGCTCTGTGAACAAAGCTTATTGAACTACGTTGCTATTTCCTTGTTATCTCTTCGTTACCATTTCTGTTCACATTTATTCTGCCTCGTGGCCTGAGTGTTTAAGTTTCGTTATGGATACTAAAACCAGTCACCCTCAGCCTCTGCCTCCTGCTGCTTCTGTCCCAGCATCACACAAACAGCATTTCTGCCACGACTCAATTGTGCCTTTACAGCGGTCTAATACCTCATTTCTACACTTCAGTTGCGGGTACAAAAATAGAAACCATTTTCTACTATCATACTTAAATATTTGAAATTTCTCCAGAATAATCCATTTTTAAGGAGCCCCACTATACATCAACAGAAGGGACATAAACACCAAAATCTTGCTGGTCTAGAATGGAGTACAAGATCTGTTGAATATATAACTTTGATACTGTAGTCTGCAACTGCTCTACCTGTGCTCCTTGTACATTTATTACCACAGCTAATGATCTGCTGAGTCCAGAGATGTGGCATGTAATGCTAATGGATATTGCATTAATCATCTGTTCGCATTGAAAGTTTTACTATGGTAGAAGCAAAATTAGGAAACATAAAGAAAAAGAACTGAAGGATACTTTCCAAACTTTAGAAACATATGGAATGAATGTTATGATTTAAAATTCTACTGTTTTGAACATAAACTGGTTTCACCTTCTAAAATTTCAGAAACACTTGCACAGCTGTTGATGGATTGATGGTCTGCAATGTCCCATTTCTGTCCTGAAACTGCAATTTTAACTTCACATACTGTATGTGATATTTAGGTTAATTATACATGCTTACTTCACTTTCAGGTGGCATAGGGCGAAATCCGCAGTGATGGCACACGGTGTTCTTGCATTCAGTACAGGTATTATAGTTGGGTGGAGTGTCTTTGAGGTCTGCCTTACAGAGTGGACAAACTTTAAGAAGAGTTAAAAGAGGTGTATCTTTTTTCACAAGAGAAGGTGACATCTTTGACTGGTCTTCTGATGTAATGACTGGCTTTTTCTTTTTTTCCTCAATCCCAACTGATCCCTTCGAGTCCATGGGCTGTGTTGGAATGTCTTTTGGGGATGTCTGAGAAATTGCAGAACCTTTTCGTGAGGTTGGCGGTGTGGTGGACGGGTTATCCAGAACCGCTGAAGAGATCAAATTAGAAGCAGAGCTTAGAAATGAGGAACCAAAGCCACGAACCTTCCCAGAAACAGCAGATACAGCAGGTTGTGGAGATGGTGATCGAGATCGTGAAAAACCAAAGAACCCTGAGTTATTTTTTGGAGGTTCAACTTTTTGTGGTGGAGCAGATTTGGTAAGAGGGGGTTGCACTGCTGGAACAGGAGTGGATTTCTGAGAGTCTGCTGGCTTGGCCTCTGATTTCACACTCTTGAGTGATTTCTGATCTGATCTGGCATCCGTTGGAGGACGTGTCTTCTCTTGTGGAGCAGCTACAGTTGGAGTGTCTCTCTGTGTTGGTGATGCTGATAGAGGAAGTTTATTAGTGTGTGGTTGAGGTTGTACAGGAGGACGACCTGGTGCTCGCTGCATCTGGCAATTCAAACACAGCCACTCCTTCACCTGTAGAGCCATGGAAGATGTTATTATTTTTAAAAATAATCCTCATCCTAACAGTCATCCTCTGGTACTTCATTGACAGTAACTTTCTGACCACAGGACCAAGGCTTGTTGGAAATGTTTGTTAGGGCTCAACATCAACAGAGATTTACAGGAGAGATGTAAAACCTTTTTAAAGCACATTGACCAACCTCATACACTTCAGATTAGTTGTTTGAATGAAGTTTGGGTGAATGAAAGCATTCACATGATCTGACAAATAGAAATCGTTTTAATGAAAGTAATTCAAGCCAATGTTTAACTATGTCACATGGGTTTTACCAGTGTTTTTTTAATGTCCTGCAATCTCTGTCTGTGTCAGTACAGTCATAATCTAATATTTTTAGTCTTGTCATACAGTCTTTCCCCAAACCCAAAGGTGATCTGGGAAAGTGTTTCTTTATAAAGACATAAAACATGTTTCTCATAAAACCACCAAGAACCTCAAACAGCTTAGTGGATCACAGAAGAGTGCTAACTTCCCAATTATGACTGTGCAGGGTATACTGATAAAGGAGTTGAACTTCACAAGCATTTCCACTGAATGATACTACAATGAATTTAATAATAATGGACTTTCATTTGGAGAAATAAAATGCACGACTCTGCCCTATAGCTGCAGTGATGCAACAGAGTTGAGCTATTTGGAGATTGACGATTGATGGCATTTATGTTAAATACGTTGTCTTACCTCACTTTGCTGTGGTACAGGAGTGAATCCACAAAGGTTGCACACTGTGTTCTGGCATTCTGTGCAGGTATTATAATTGGGTTGATCCTTCGTAAGGTCACCCTTGCAGATTGGACAAACACTCATAGGCTCTGACAGAGGTGCATTCTTTTTCAAGGGAGAAATGGGAGCATTTGACAACTTGTCTTCTGAATTTCCTTCCGGTTCTTTCTTTTCTTCTCGTTTCTGCAGCGCAGGTCCCTTGCGAGCAGTAGGTGGTGTTTGACTGTTCTCTGAAGATGTCTGAGAAACTGTAGAGCCTTTTCGAGAAACTGGTGGTGTGGTGGAAGGCTCACTATGCACAGCTGAAGAGATCAGATTAGATGCAGAGCTGAGGAAAGAGGAGCCAAAGCCCACAACCTTTCCAGAAACAGCAGATGCAGCAGGCTGAGGAGATGAGGGTCGTGAGTGAGGAGCACCAAAGCTGAAGCCAAAGAACCTTGACTCCTCTTTGGAAGGTTCAACCTTTCGTTGTAGAGCAGGTTTGCCAGAAGGTGATTGTTGTGTTGACGAAACACGAGAGGATTTTGGAGACTCAGCAGAAACAGTCTTCTCCTCTGGTTTCCCAGTCGCATGTAAATGATCGTTTTTCACAGTGGCATCCGAAAGACTTGATGTCTGCTGTGAAGTGCTGGGATCTGGAGTGTCTCTCTGTGTTGGTGATGCTAATGGAGGAAGTTTATTAGTGTGTGGTTGAGGTTGTACAGGAGGACGACCTGGTACTCGCTGCATCTGGCAATTCAAACACAGCCACTCCTTCACCTGTAGAGCCATGACATTGATAAAAATACTGTGAATTAATAAAGTATCAATTAGTATACATCTAAGTATGCTTAAAGATAAAAACCAGATAAAAAGATATGAATTAAATATGATTGGATACTACAGTGAACACTGTAATAAACAAAAATGATGGTCTCATTGCTGTTGAAAGCACTACAGTATATTAAAGGTTTAATTCTGAAACACCAAAGACAGACAGTAAGGAGACTACTTAACCTAATGTGAGTTTTTCTTATGTGTAAAACTTGATAAAGAATTCTACTAATGTGGATGATTATGTTTAATAGTTATCTTACCTCAGATAGCTGTGGAATAGGACTGAACCCACAAAGGTTACACACAGTTTTACTACATTCTGTGCAGGTGTTATAGTTGGGTGGGTCGTTTGTGAGGTCCCCCTTGCAGAGCGGGCATGCTTTGGGAGGAGCTGAGAGAGATGTATCTTGTTCCATAAGAGAAATGTTTGCCTTTGCCAGTTGGTCTTCTGATTTGACTTCAGAATTCTTTTCCTCTTCCTCATGTGCTACTGATCCCTTACGGGGAGAAGGTGGCGTCTGGGTGTCTTTTATGGAACTCTGGGTAAATGTAGAGTCCTTATGAGTAGTTGGTGGTGTAGTGGGTGGTTTATCTCGAACAGCTGAAGAGATGAGAGTAGATGCAGAACTAAGAAAGGAGGTGCCAAAGCCTACAGACTCCTCCTTGCTGTGTGCAGCAGATTCAGAAGGCTGTTTTCCTTCTAGTGTGGTAGAGGGTTTCTGGCTCTTCACTGAAGTAAGTTCCTCTTGTGGCTTTCCAGATTTCTGATTTGGCTCTTTGGCACTTCCTGGGAGATCTGTGGTTTTCTGTGCAGGATGTGGATATGGAGCCCCTGTCTCTGTAGGAGGTTCCTTGGTTGGCTCTTGGTGCAGCTGTGCAGGTGGAGGAGGTCCTGGTGCTCTCTGCACCTGGCAGGTCAAACACAGCCACTCCCTCACCTGTGCACATGCATATAACATCACTCAATATTTCCTTCTTCAAGCATGACTTTAGAAGACAATATTTAAAAACAGATCCCCTGATATACATAATAGACAATACCAAATTTAGTACAGTACTGCTATATTTCATATTTTACGTAAAATGCATATACATTAATAAAAAATATACACAATAAAACAATAAGTAAAATGAACAATAAAAATAGATTTTTCCAAGTTTAGAAAGTCATTAGAAAAAACACTTTTTATTTTAACATTCAAAAATTAAATGAATGAATGCATGAATGAAATAGAACAGTGTCAAGGTCTGTGGAGTTTAGTTATTTATATTTACATCATATATAAATATATTGTACATATAAATATTGTATATTTGCTTACCTCAGTCTGGTGTGGCATAGAGTTGAATCCACACATATTACACACAGTAGCTTTACACAAACTGCAGGTATTGTAATTTGGAGGGTCGTCTTTGAATTTGTCTTTGCAGAGTGGACAGAGTTTTGAGTGCTTCAATAAATGTTCTTCCTCTTTCACAGAAGCAGGTGGTGTTTTGGTAGACTGAACATTTGGTGCTTCATCTGCAGGTTTGTTTTCTTCCTGTTTCTGTATATCAGGTGTTTTTGTCATTGCAGAGATTGCAGGTATTGGAGAGGTATGCAAAACTGATCCCTTACGAGAAGTGGGTGGTGTTTCAGGCTTTTCGGGAGTTTGAGAAACTGCAGAACCCTTACGGGAAGTTGGTGGTGTTGTTGAAGACTCGTTTTGTACAACTGATGTGATTAGGCTTGATGCTGAGCTAAATATTGAGGATCCAATACCAAAGACCTTCCCTGAAACAGCAGAGCCAGTTGGCTGAGAAGATGGTGACTGAGATCGTGAACCACCAAAACCAAAGAAACTGGATCCCTCCTTTGGAGGCTCAGCTCTTGGCGAGGGGGGAGATTTAGCAGAAGGTGGCTGTGGTGTTGGTCCTAAAGTAGATTCCTGGGACTTTGCAGAAAGACGTTCCTCTAGTTTTGCAGCTAGAGGGAGTTTCTGATCTTTGTCTATGGCAACTGCTTTTGGACTTGATTCCTGCTGTGGAGCATCTGGAGTAGTTTTTATCTTCTGTGGTGAGGCTGGTGAAGGTGCTTTATTAGGCGCTGATGGTACAGGAGAAGGACCTGGCACTCGCTGTATCTGACAGTTTAAACACAGCCATTCCTTCACCTGTAGATATCAACATATTTCAATAGTAAGACATTCTCAACATTCCTTGATGTCTGCACAATGACATAACCAAAAATGTAAAATCATAACACACACAATGTTTATGGAAATTTAAGGCAGAATTATTTTATTTAAACAGTGCTTGTCTTTATTGTTGACATTATTGTCATTTTACAATAAACAACATTGATATTATTGATAAATTTAAATGTGGGCATATACAGTAGTCAAAACATATTTCAAATGAGATTTTCAAATTTGCATGTGATTTCTGATTCCAAAGTAGATATGTAAAACATGGGAGTATGAAAATCAAACACTATGGCCTGTACATATTTTAATTAAATAGCAATAATGGAATTAAAATGAATAAAAGTTTGTTACCTCACTTTGTTGTGGCATTGGGTTAAATCCACAGAGATTACAAACAGTGCTCTTGCAAGAAGTGCATGTGTTGAAATTCGGAGGATCATTTTTGAATTTCTCACTGCATAGTGGGCAGGCTTCTGGAGGCTCTGGCAAACTTTCATCTTTTCTCTCTTGAGCAGATGGTTCTTTGATGAACTGAATTTCTGAAGTTTCTCCCCTGGCTTTCTTTTCTTGTAGCTGTTGAGTGGTAATTGAAATTGTGTCCACAGTGGAAGGGACATTCTCAGACGTATTTGAAATTGCAGATCCCTTGTGAGAAGTAAGTGGTGTTGGAAAAGTTACAGAAGTTTCAGAAACTGTAAAATCTTTACGAGAAGTCGGTGGTGTTTTAGAGGATTTATCCTGAACAGCTGAAGAAATGAGATTAGATGCTGAGTCGATGACAGAAGAACTGAAGCCTAAAGCCTTCACAGAATGGGCTGAGGCAGCAGGCGGAGGGGAACCAGAGGCCCGTTCATGTGGTTCGGGTCGTGGAACAATAGGCTGTAGAGGTGAGGCGCCACCTTCTGATCCCTGCTGTAGTGGACATTTGGCATCTTGCAACTGAGAGAGGGTTTGTGTTGAACTTTGACCTTGACCCTCCTCTTGCGGGGGCGGAACTCCTTTGACAGGCTGTGGCTGCGTTGGCTGAGGAGGTCCTGATGCTCGCTGCATCTGACAATTCAGACACAGCCACTGTTTTACCTAAAGAAGGAAACAATCCAACAAAAAACATTTAAATAATTTCATAACCTGATTTTGAATGTCTGATTAGTTTTACTACCGCATTCATTTTCTTTTTTACCTCGGTCTGGTCAGGCATTGGGTTAAATCCACAAAGGTCACAAACTGTGTTTTTGCACTCAGTACAAATATTGTAATTGGGAGGGTCCTTCTCGATCTCCACCTTACAGAGTGGACATGCTTTAGGGAGAGGCTGCATGGACTCTGATACTTTTGTCTCTGGTTCTGTGATGTCCGTTAAAGTGGGTACCGATGCTGCTGGAGGTTTTTCATCATCTGGTTTCTTCTCTTGTAAAGTTTTCTCTTGACGTGGTTCAGTTGGTGGTTTTGTTACTTTCATAGGGCTCATCTGAGGAGAGTCCTTGGATGACGCTTTCCGGGAAGTCGGTGGTGTGGTGTTGGATATATGTGTGACTTCAGATCCCCGGCGTGACAAGGGTGGTGTTGATAGAGTCTTTTCAGACGTTTGAGAAACTGTAGAACCCTTTCTGGACCTTGGGGGAGTGGTGAAGGGCACATCCTGAACAGCTGATGATAACAGATTAGATGCTGAACTGAGTATGGAGGATCCAAATCCTAAAACCTTCCCAGCAACAGCAGGCTGAGGGGACGGCGGCCGAGATCGTGTACCAAGACTAAAACCTAAAAAGCCTGTTTCCTCCTTCAAATGTGCAGACTTAGATGCTTCAGAAGTTTCATGTTTTATCTGCTGAGCTTTCTCAGGTACATGTTCTTTCTGAGCAGCCTGGTTGGTTGCTGGGCTGCCCAAGGGACACTTTACTGCTTCAGCCTTTTTGTCTTCTGGTTTCTCATTAGCAAGTGGTTTCTTCTCTTTGTCTGTAGTTGAAGTCTCTTTCTTTTGTACTGGTGATGATGGAGGAGCTCTTTTATCATCCTGCGGTTGGCGCTGTGAGGGAGAAGAACCCGGCGCTGCCTGCAGCTGACAGTTCAAACACACCCAGTCCTTTGCCTGTTGGACAATCACAGGTTATAAGTTCCTGGTTCTTTAAAATTTGTCATTATTGACAAGTCTTCACAGTCAAAAGAAATAATTTTGTGCAATTTTTTGCAATTACGTTTTTTAATTCAATGTAAATAAACATAC
Source organism: Brachyhypopomus gauderio (assembly GCF_052324685.1). Taxonomy (NCBI): domain Eukaryota; kingdom Metazoa; phylum Chordata; class Actinopteri; order Gymnotiformes; family Hypopomidae; genus Brachyhypopomus; species Brachyhypopomus gauderio. The sequence continues at coordinate 28,461,339 of NC_135212.1, forward strand.
ATCCAAATTATATTGTTATACTGTAAAACTGTAATAGGTCTACTGGGCCATTACTTATATAATTTTTACAAGTGACACATAAATGTAGCATCATGCGAACCTGAGAAAGTATTATTTAAACACCATCTTAGTCCTTTTACCTCTGTTTGGTGTGGACTTGGATTGAATCCACAGCTCAAGCACACAATGGTTTTGCATGCAGTGCATGTGTTGTGGTTGGCAGGATGTTTGTGGATCTCCCCGTTACAGAGTGGACAGTGTTGGGGGAGGAGAGACTGCCGTGACTCCTTCTCCTCCAGCTCTGGTTTGGAGGCGCCGTTCCCCCCATGTAATTGTGCTTCTTCTTTCTCTTGTATTGTTTCTTTCTTATTCTGTTCAGTCGGTTTCATATTTTCTGTTTGTCTTTTCTCAGAGTTTTCAGATACTTCAGGTGTCTGAGGAACTGCGGAGCCTCTGTGGGAGGGCGGAGGTGGGGTGGTAATTTTGGTGGAACTCTGAGGGACTGATGAACTCTTACGGGTAGTTGGTGGTGTGGTGGAAGTCTCGTCCGGCACTGCTGATGAGATGAGGTTTGAGGCAGAGCTGAGGAAAGAGGAGCCAAAGCCCATAAACTTTCCAGCCACAGCAGAGACAGCAGGCTGGGGGGACTGTGGGCGCGAATGCACACCAAAAAAGCCTGAGTTGTCCTGGGGGGGTTTATCTTTGGCAGGAGGGGGCTCTGTCTTTGAGGTCTGATTTTGAGACTTTTCAGAGTCCTTTTGTAGACTAGGCTGCTGCTGAGTAATCTCTTTAGCTGTGGAAGTAACAGTCACTTGCTTTTCCACTCCTAGGATGGATGTGTCCTGTTCGTCTGCAGGAACTGTCTGGCCTTTGTGAGTGGCTTCATCAGGAGCATCTTTCTGCTTCTGAGAATGTTCTGACATTCTGACAGCGTCCATTTTTGGTGAGGGTGATTTTGAAGGTGTTTTGCTAGCCTGTGATTGAGAGGGTACAGATGGTGCTCTTGAAGCACGCTGTGTATGGCAGTTCAGACACAGCCACTCCTGCATCTGCAATTAAATCAGGTCATTTAAATATTCACAAACCATGAACAAATAAATGTTTCCCCAAACCGTAATAGCGTCAGTGATTTGAACCTATTTAACCTATTTAACAAAAAATTCAACGTCACTAAACAATTTGATGAAGTCACATATGGAAAAATGTGAATTCAATTATGTCAGTATACAGCATTACCATGTGTTCTACCTAAAATGCACTGAGGTTTGTCTTACCTCCGTCTGATGAGGCATGGGGCTGAATCCACAAAGCTTGCACACAATATTCTTGCATTCAGTACAGGTGCTGTAGTTTGGTGGGTCTTTTTTTATCTCTGTTTTGCAAAGTGAACAGGTCTGAGGAAGAAGCTGGGGTGATCCACCAGCTTTTTGAGGATCTACTGCTGACTGATGCTTCTTTGCTTCTCCAGGCGATTTGGGTGGATGTGATGTTTTCGTTCTGCCCTGGGGAGGTTCAGACTCTTTGTGGGAAGTAACTGCTGGAGATGCTGAGGATTCGGCCTGGTGAGGTGTTGGTGACACTGATGAACCCTTACGTGAAGTTGGCGGTGTGGTGGATGGGTCATCCTGTACAGCAGCTGAAATCAGACTTGATGCGCTACTGAGAAACGAAGACCCAAAGCCCAGAACCTTCCCAGACACAGCAGCCACGGCTGGCTGAGGAGACGGTGATCGAGGCCGAGTGCCCCCAAAGCCAAAGCCAAAGAAACTAGAGTCGTTCCTGCCCTGCGATGCCTCCGCCTGATGCTTCTCCGTTTCCTCCTGCTGAGGTTTGTGTACAGAGGCTGAACCATTTGGTGCTTTCGTTTGGTGGTCCTGCAATTTCTGAATGTCCTCAGCTTTCTTATCTTTCTGTGGAGGTGCTGCTTTAGGAGCAACCTTCTGTGGCGATGACACGTCGCCCTTTCCTGAATGCTGTGGATGCACAGGCGGTTTTTGGGGCAACACTGGATCATGAGGAACAGCCCTCTGAGTCTGACAGTTTAAGCAGAGCCATTCTACCACCTGGAGAAACACATGAAATAGATGAAAGTGTGCAGCAAACAGTCAAGTTAAAAGTAACTCATCAACAGAAAACATGTTCAGAAAAAATTGAGGTTAACCAATAAAGGCACAATCTATCACGAAATATTTTGCTTTGGCTCACAGTGCTTACTGCAGTTGTAGCATATTTGATCAATGTCAGTATTCTATAAATATTATTATTAAGTATTTCTGTGTCACTGTGTCAGGGTTGGTAGATAAAATGCAAGTTCAGTTCAGATACTAATATGTCTTTGTCAGATTTTTAATGCATTCAAATTTACAATGCATTGAAACGCTGATCTCCACCACAACATGGATGAAAATGTTGGGGGAAGACTAAAATCATTCATTCTACTAATCAATACAGACTACTGATTAGTCAGTATCGTCTTTTAAGCAGCACAAACAAAAACAGCAGAGGTCTCTTCATCATAATTTATTCTCTTCTACATGTTTGGTATATTGTCCACTGGGATTTGAAAGCATCCTACTTCACTCCCAATTGCTGTGATTCCTTCTAGCAAAGGATCTGAAAGAGATGTTAGCTTACGTCTACTACTGGGAAGTTTACTCACTAAACTTCACCCTTTTTCTACTCTGTGAACCTCCCCTGGGAAGCAAGTTATGATCCTTATGTTTTCTCATCATATTTAAGGTGTCTAGACAGTGGCTCTTCTATTAGCCTGGTGAGTTTGAGTGGTACCCAGTGGTCTGAGGAATCACATCAATACCAATTTTATGGGTCATTCATACATCTTTTGCTTAATATGTGACAAGAATATCCTAAATATGTGAGACAGTAAATCAATAATTCAAATATTCACACTCCAAATTCCAAAGTAATCATGCAAAAATTAATTGCGATACAACTTAAACCAGAAAATGTTTTGAATAAATATGAGGCCAGGACCCATTTTCTCTAAATATGGCATAAGATTTAGCAAATTTTAGAATATAGCTGTAAGGAAAAAAAAATCATACTGTGATTCTACCTCTGTTTGATGAGGCATGGGATTGAACCCACAAAGGTTACAAACAGGCTTTTTGCACTGGGTGCAGATGTTGTAGTTGGGAGGATCCTGTTTGAGGTCCGCTCTGCAGAGTGGGCATGTGTTGAGAAGGGCCTGAGCATCTTTATCTAGTTTTGGCATGTGTGAGGAGGGGTCTGGCATCTTCGCATGAGTTATACGTGTCTCAGGTTGCTGATCGATTAGCTGTCCTGGAGTCGCCTCTTCTGCTGCAGAGGAGCGTTTGATCTCGGTTCCTGCTGAGGAACCTTTGGCAGCTTTTAGTGCTGCTGCAGATTCTTTGTGTGGTGCAGGAGATGTTGCACTGGCGGAGGTCTGGGACACGGTGGAACCTTTACGAGACGTCGGCGGTGTTGTTGAAGGCTCGTCCTGAACTGCTGATGAGATCAGATTAGATGCCGCGCTAAGGAAGGAGGAACCGAAGCCCAGAGCCTTTCCGGAGATGGCGGAGGCAGCGGGCTGAGGCGAAGGCGATCGGGATCGTGCACCACCGAAGCCAAACCTGAAGAAACCCGTCTCCTCTTGAGGTGGTGCACCCTTCTGTGCAGATGGGCTGCTTTTTGCTGTCTGATGAGTAGCAGGTTTTAGTTGATCATTCTGCTTGCGTGTGTCTTCTTTTAGAGTCTGGTTGGTACTCTTCTGGGTCGGACCTGCAGTAGAATCCTTCACTGGAGCTGGAGCTTCTAGCGGCTCGGTCTTGGGCTTCAGTAGATCGGTTCCTTCTGCTCCTCGTAGTGCTCTGTGCGTCTGGCAGTTTAAACAGAGCCAGTCCTTTCCCTGCAAAACACACCAAACACAACACAAAACAGTCCACATGTTTTAAGGCAATGAATGCTGTTTTATGCTTAACAAAACATTTTAAAAACAAAATAAATGCATTGAAACATACATCAAATGAAGTAAAAGTACTCTAGGCAAACCTTTAGTAGAAGGAAATGTTTACAATATGTTTGCCCTCCTATAACAACAGTACGTGTTGAATGGAGCACATAGTGAAGCCAAGCACATCCAGACCCATGAAACACGAACAGCCTCTCATAACACTCACATCTGGGTGAAGACCAAAACCAGCTAAAAGCCTGCTTGATGTTATAGACATCCTAGTACAGACTGTAAATTGTTTCAGTGAATATGGACACACCACATCTTTCAAAGGTCAGTGATTTATCAATTGACTAAATGATTGGTGCATTGGTTGATTGAGCATGGTTATCCATATTCACCAAATGTAACATTTTAAGTTGAATTGCATAATTACAAACATTAATAAAACACATTGTATTATTAGGGGCAATTTTGTCCACATGTTATACTGGGCCAGAAAATATTTCTTCATTCCCAGAGCAATTTTTGAACATGTTTTAGCAGTGAAGGTAAAAAACATCACTAATATATCTGTCAAACAGCAATTTTTCACATGGATCTTTTTGAAGTCTTCACTTGTGTTAAATGTTGCTACCATCATCAATTCCTAAGCTGTGTCATATCATCAAAATTATATTAGCACTGTGTCATCCTGCAATGCCAAGTCAGCTGCCATAGCATTCCTGCATACCGAGTGTTATTACACATCATAACACACGTGACGTGTTTTTATGTCAGCTTGCCATAAAAGTTCACAAAAGTAGCTTTTATAACAGAAGATTATTGTTGCTTTTTATTATGTTTATGATTAAGTCAGTTAAGTCATTAAGGGATACACACACACACACACACACACACACTCTAGACTGACAATTAAAGATGGAAAAGTGTTCTACCATCTTGTTTTATGTTTGGATCCCTAGATTCTCTGTTCCTGGAGTAGCTCACTGAACCTCTGTATTCCATGTTCCCCCTGGTCACCAGTGTGTGCACATGTGATCACACTGCCTTGGCGTGCCCTTTATCTGTCTGCTTCCACGGCAGGAGAATTCAATTACAGCGTCGGCATCAGCGTCAGGTGTCGACTCTTTTGTTAATGAGGCTCGCTAAAATATGAAACGACCATTTAAGGCCCAGTCCAACATTCCTGCTAGATAATGTGTGCTGGTGTGTAGGGGCGCCATCCCCACTGCACACTCACACTAACACACATGTCAATAACAACGTCCCACTGAAACCTTCCCACCCACCTGCCTTTAAAGAACAGCTGGGATTCATGGACACACAGTCCCATTTCCCTTGACTAGTAACAGCACCTTCGCTCTCAAACTTTATGTCTTGTGAAATTTGCCCTTTATGTTTAATCTGCTGCAAAAATGTAATTTTAAAAGGTCTAACAATTTAATGTATATTGTAATGAAATGTAGACAACATACATAGTAAGTGCATACTGAATTATGGCCACACAACACAATTTTATCAAAAGACATAAAGAAGAACATGTCATATTGTTCCACAATAGCTGAGCATTTGAGGAGGAACGCAGTGCTATTTAGTGACATCGTGAGTTTTCATCTTTAAGGCTCAGCTAGTCCTCCAGCTCTGAGGGCTGGACAGCAGCACGTCGACTGTCAGCTTGGTGTGCACAATGGAAAAACGCTTTTGTCTCTTTGTTTCATTGTTTCTTTTATGTGTGACCCACATGCAACTCTAGACAAACTGTGAGGAGCACTGCCCTCAAGGGCTTTGGCAGTGACACTGAAAAGGAATTTGGGAAAGGTAAGTATATGTTTCAGATACAAACCAATTCAAATACTAAAATTGTCTCCTAGCAAATCAAACAAGCACAAAGACAAATCACGATGTATTGACATTGAATTCTGAAGAATAGTAATGCATGGTAGACATTTTACTGTATTAAATAAAGTGATAATGTTCAAAACTGGGCCACTAAAATTGTGAGGATGTGTTTTCTGAGTCTAGGGTACACCTGTCTTCACTCTGTAATTCCATAACACTGTATCTCTTATCACTATGGAACACAACACTGCACTGAACTGACATTGACTGTAGTTTATATCAAATATAAGAAAGTTATACATGATGTAAAACCAGTGCAAACCACACAAAATGAACATTTCCCATATTATAATACTTTTACAGTACAAATACGAGAGCTGCTAAAGACATTTTGTCCTCTACAGTTTCCCACAGCAGGTCTACGCAAGCTGATATCATGAATGTGAACAGGTGCACATGTAGGTTTGTGGGCTCTTCTTTGTGTATACAGCGCAACTGTAGAAATAAGGCATAAGACTGTGGTACAGGCACTACAGGTACATGGGGGCGTGGCAGAATTTCATATGGGCATGGTAGAAACTCATGTGGGCGAGGCAGAACATTTTCATGACCTGTGGTAGAGACACTAAACCGGCCCAGAGTTGTGCAGTTACAAGAAGCAGCTGAGTTCATCTGAACACATTCAGCAGGTGTGGTTAGACATGCAGAATCCAACCCATGCAGTATCCAATCAGATTAACTCTCCTCACTCCCTTTAAAAGCTGAATACGTGCCAAGGACACTGGAGCTGCCCCAAAAAATTATAATGAAATATACATATCTGCCAAAATGTATGGCCCTCAATGATAACACATATATATAATGACACCAACTGTCTCACTCACATCTAAAAGCACTAATCGTATTTAGTAATTGGCAAATCTGTTTTAGTTCTCTGATGTTTGTGGTCAAAATCCTATTGTGGGAATTGGATGTGTCTTTATGTAGCTGCTTGAAATGAAGAAAATACCATATAGCTCTGGCATTTCTGATCACATCCAGTCCAATTGTGGTTTTAAGCCAAAATGGGTTCAAAACTAACAAAGTTGATTTCAAGTGTCACTCTGTCCTGCTCCCCCAGTCCTGACCCACCAGTCCTGCTCCCCCAGTCCTGCTCCCCCAGTCCTGACCCACCAGTCCTGACCCACCAGTCCTGACCCACCAGTCCTGCTCCACCAGTCCTGACCCACCAGTCCTGACCCACCAGTCCTGCTCCACCAGTCCAGACCCACCAGTCCTGACCCACCAGTACTGTTCCCCCAGTCCTGACCCACCAGTACTGTTCCCCCAGTCCTGACCCACCAGTCCTGCTCCACCAGTCCTGACCCACCAGTCCTGACCCACCAGTCCAGACCCACCAGTCCTGCTCCACCAGTCCTTCTCCCCCAGTCCTGACCCACCAGTCCTGCTCCCCCAGTCCTGCTCCCCCAGTCCTGCTCCACCAGTCCTGACCCACCAGTCCTGACCCACCAGTCCTGACCCACCAGTCCTGTTCCCCCAGTCCTGACCCACCAGTCCTGACCCACCAGTCCTGACCCACCAGTACTGTTCCCCCAGTCCTGCTCCCCCAGTCCTGACCCACCAGTCCTGCTCCACCAGTCCTGACCCACCAGTCCTGTTCCCCCAGTCCTGACCCACCAGTCCTGACCCACCAGTACTGTTCCCCCAGTCCTGACCCACCAGTCCTGCTCCCCCAGTCCTGACCCACCAGTCCTGACCCATCAGTCCTGACCCAGGCTCGTTCACTTCTGTCCACATTAACAAATGGCAATAAATGCACATGTACCCTTCAAAAAGAGCAAAACGAGGCTTTAGGCGACTTTAACTACCCCGCACAGGCCGTAAGATCAGAGCCCTGCGTGTTTCACTTACCTCCGACTGATGAGGCACAGGGTTAAAGCCACACTGGGTGCACACGGTGGTTTTACACTCGGTGCAAGTGTTGTAGTTAGGAGGGTCCTTCTTCAGGTCCACCTTACAGATTGGGCAGGACTGTGGAAATGGCTTTGATCTGCTTTGATCTGCTTCTTGAGGCTGAGAAGAGTTTGGTTCATTCTTAGTTTGGGCTACAGTTGCTTTGGTTGGTTGTGTTTCTTCAGATTTCTTTTGTTCCATTTTCTTCTCATTCGGAGTTTGGGGTGCAAGAGGCTTAGAGTCTTTAGGTGCTGCTGTAGAGGTTTCATCCTGGCCAGCTGATGAAATCAAACTAGATGCAGAACTCAGAAAAGAGGAACCAAAGCCCAGAACTTTATCAGAAACTCCTGAAACACCAGGCTGAGGTGATGGGGAAGGGGATCGAGACTGAGCATGAACACCTCCAAAGCCAAACCCAAAGAATCCTGATCGCTCCACAGAAGGTTCAGCCTTTGTTGGTAGTGTAGACTTCACAAGGGGTGAGGTGCCACTTGCTGTTTGCTGCTGAGATGGCTTCTGCGGTGAAGGTGGATCTGTTCTAGCACTGATCCGTTTTCCCGTAGGTGAGTGAGGCTGTCCTGTGGGTTTCTGACCGTCAGACAGTTTGGTTTGCTGATTGGCAGATGGAGACGACCCTTTACTCTGTGGAGGGTCCTTATTTGGTGTTGCGGATAGGTTTCTTTTTGCAGGTGACTGAGATGGCAGTTTCTTTGTGGGAGGGGCAGGCGGCTCCACACCTCCAGCAGCTCTCTGCATCTGGCAGTTGAGGCATAGCCACTCCTTATCCTGCAAGAATAATACAAAGATGTCATCCAAATTCACAAACACACAAATGAGCAGGATGTGGTTGACAGTGACAGGAGCGTCATCCAAGCATCAGTGTGAATATTCTATCTGCTTACAATTATTTTAAATAGATTATAATTTTTTTTCAATAACCCCTCCTGCCATTTTTAAAAACACATTATTTTTATGTGTGTTTTATGTGCCAGGATCCACTATCTGAAAGAGATAGAAGAGATAAGAACATGATTTTATTTTGTGATGCAGTATATCCAAAATGCCATTATCTTCAATGGAAACAGGTTCCATCTCTCTAACCTGAATCACTGTGCATATATTTGAGGACTCAGCATTTCTGTCTCTATAGGCTCCAGTTTTTGTCATTACCACTGATCACAGTCAACAGTGCTGTGTAGGGTTAAGGTAGACACAAGAATGCATGCCAGTATTGACTTAAGAGAAACATAGTACTTAACAATACTGAATTCAGCAAACTCCATAACAAATTCCTCTTAGTAAAAAAATTACTCAAATATGTGAAAGTGTGAACAGTAACACCAAAAGTTAAGCGCAGAGGTTCACCAACATGCATGTACATTCATGTATTTGAATTTATTTATGTTAACCCTGGTAATAACCATTTTTGATCCTGTTGCAAAATGTCACTAATGTATTTTTGTTTAGTACTATTGAAGCTGCAAAAGTGATTCCACTGCTCTGATTTGAAAGATTATAAATACGTCCATCACCAGGGAGTCTGTTCCACTTTAGTGCTAGAGAATGTTCATGACTGTAGACAGCTGTACAGGTGGGAAGTGTGTGTACGTGTGTGTGCACACGGGACTGAACAACCATGCAGCGTTGTTATTCCACACAGTTGAACAATATTTTAGAGATTCAGACTATACTTAAATTATGTGCTAATGCATAGAAAGTGAAGCCGGTAGTTAATGGTGAATGAGTAAGGAACTCACAGCTGCGTCTGGAGGACTAAACCCACACAAACGGCAGACGACTGCTTTACACTGGCTGCAGGTGTTATGGTTGGGTGATCCTTCACATTTAAAATTGAGTTCTGTGTTTTTACAGATTGGACAGAGAGACTTTGCCCCCATTTCAGATACCACAGGGAGGTCTTGCTGCTGAGCTCCGCCCCCCCGCACTCCCTTCTGGGGAGGCGTCGCCTTTCCCGGGTCTTGCTGCCCGGCTCCTCCCATTCCAGTTCCTGGCTTGTGCGGGTCCTTCACTGCCCCTCCTGGCTGCTGTGGTTTGCCTCCCTGTGGTGGTCCGTGTGCGTCAGGCGCTCTGTCCCGCTGCTGCTTAGAGTCTGTCTGGTCCCGCACTTCCTGCCTCTTGTCCTGCCCAGACTCATCTCCAAACAGACTAAACTTGTTTACTGCAGAAGACATGGCACTCAGGGGGTTACCCCCACTCAGGAAGGTGGAGGAGAACATGATGTCCAGAGGCTGTAGGTTGGTGGGAGTGGGCTGGGGAGGAGGGGGTGGGGGGCTCAGCCCTGATTGTGCTGCAGACGCTGCAGGAAGGGCATGGATGTAGCAGTGGCTCCAGGGGTTTTGGACTCCAAGTGGAGAGTCTCTCTCCAGATGGGTGTATGGGTCACATCTGCTGCTACATTCTCTGGGAAACAGTATAGATGGACAGGGGAAATGGAGTAAGAGAAAAAGAGAGAATGAGATAGGATAGATATTAGAACATTTAAAATATTAAGAACTATTGAATCACCACTCGTTCTCCCCAGGGGACAGCTGTCTCACAAAAAATGGAAAACCCACTGAATATCCTGAAGCCACCCAATATTCTAATAAGGCATAAGTGGTCGTCGTAAATGATATTGTATTAAATTAGTTGTAATAAATTATATTGTAGTTCTGCTCCATGTAAAACTACAGGCCTGTAATCACATTCCTCTCCATTTACAGCCACGTTAAAGGACAATAGTAAGACTTGTGTTAGCAACCTCATGTTGCCCTTATTTGTTTATACTTTTTGGTTATGGCAGTTATGGCATGAACTAGGATTAACTATGAGACTATGATTATTTATGAGAAATCTACAGTATTTTGACTTTGGGTGGCCCTTAAGGGAAAAAGTACTTTGATGTACATAAAATAAAATAGTCATTTTTTTCTCAAAACATCTTTCACCTTATGAGATCCATGTTTGACATATATCACCTAGTATTTCATCTTTTACTTAGGTGAACCAATACTGTGAAGCAGCAATACTTTCACTTTTATGGCAACCGGTAGTAGTAGTCCACCCCAAACAGGTAAAGGTCAAACATTTGATAAGCCAGCTCAAACGAAATAATTCTTAGTGTAGTGGATTTGTTTTTATATGCATAGTGACACTATACAGCACCGTATACGATCTGCAACAGGGAGTTGCAACTAATGTGGACTCTAAATATCTCTCAGAGAATGACAGTCTCTCCGTTTAATTTACTAATTGATCCGACGTTTTCTTTCAGCACCTTGGACAAGGACCATGGATCAGGTCTCTGGCGTTCTTCGTGCCAAACGGATATTCAAAAGTGTCGGCACGGAATACGCTGCAACACCCAAAACATAACTTGACGTGCAGTGAATGCACCGTCATTCACAAAGTAACTGTGTAGCTGTTCATCATGAAAACATTTCGAATTTGTAAATTAAATTCGAAAATTAAAAATTTGAAATTTCACACTTCCAGAGTCAATAACACGGATGTCGCGGATTAAAATACACTATCTACACTGATCTATTACATTAAATATTATTATTACCACATGATAGCTTTATGTGATTCCCTGTAAACTAGTGTCATATGGTGCTTGGTTCCAAAAAATATTCCAGTTTTTTATGTCTACTTAGACCGAATTTCCTTTACGAATATTGTAAAGATTGACTACAGCAGGAAAATGGCTCGGTAGAGAAACACTGTGGATCTAAACACTCTGGCGACCTTCTGTCGGCACATCCGGGTAGAGGAGACGATACATGCATGTGCAGAACGCTGATGTACCATTTAAAAAGCAAAACGGAAAGATGAAGTCGTGTTAGGAGAAGGTCTTGACTAAAATTTCAGGTAAATACATGTAATCGCTCGACAGCTAAACGTGAACACAGTAATTAACGTAATCAGTAAGTTGTTCGGACCACTATTTCATCAAATTTGCATTTATGGGCTTCCTGCGTGTAGGTTATGGTGTCCGGTTATGTAAAGTTAGTATTGAGATACTGCACGTTATGTACACGATAGCTGTAGTCACGATCTGCAGTGTAGCTACTACGATTAATACGGACCTGGACAGAACTGGCTTCGACAGCAAACAAGACAGGTTGTAAATGTGGTTTTGCTCTGTCGGTGTGTCGTTGAGATCTAAGTTTCCTTCATTCTCGTGGTTGCGCATTTGCCCTTGACAATGTGTAGGTTAGTACCGCCAGGCTGCTCCACCGTACACCGTCAACTACCGCATCCTAACCACGCGAAAGCCACAACGCTTTAACACAGCCCACAAAAATCTACTTCTTTTGCTTCCATTAATCGTTGCTTCTTTTCCATAAACTATTCGCAAAAGCAGCGTGAAATGTTGTAAATTCATGTAAACACCAGGAGCCAGCGGCAGCCTACCTCCCGGAGAAGCGTGGCTATTTCCCCATTTCTACACGGTTGTATTCCGGTGTTGTGTATTCGGAGTCCGTGGAGGATGGAGGTTACGAAGAGCAATGAACGTATGCGACCGCGTCTCTCATGCTCACTACTGCGCATGCTCTGCATATGACAGGTGATCAGCATATCACGACACAACTAAAGTTAAAGGGAATAAACAACATTCGAAAACGTCTAAATTCATCTTTTGTAGACTAATTATATATATATATATATATATATATATATATATATATATATATATATATATATATATATATAATCATTTTAAGGGTATGTAGTAACATTAGTAGTGCCTAATGTTTGCATTGTTTGATAACTATTTGATGGATACTGTATGCATTCTCATTTATTTAGTAACTCTTTCTCCAGGGTCTGTCATTCCAAGTTATTTATTGCACAATAATGAAGCATGACAAGCCACTCTCTCTCTCTCTCTCTCTCTCTCTCTCTCTCTCTCTCTCTCTCTCTCTCTCTCTCTCTCTCTCTCTCTCTCAGAATCGGAAGCCATACTAGTCATTTCTCGAAGTAGAGGAGCCCTTCTTCATCTTAGCCTGCCTGGAAAGAGTCAGATATTGGCAGCAGAGAAAGGTTCTTGCTTCAGCTAATGGTCAGTCCATAAAAAGCCGTTGATGGTGCGGGACCTTCTACCATTACCTGGAGTCCCTCATTCACTCGCCTGCCCAGGGGTTTTGCCACTGATGAACTGATGAACAATACTGAGAAAAATACTATAAAAATACTGCATAAAAACACTATAGCCTGTGTTACTGAGACTTCTTTTCTCCTTCTCTATCATCTTTATCTATTTGATGATAGTGTCAAAGTGCAGGAAAAGCCCAAGATCAGACAGTTCCTGTGTATACACTCCTGTTGCTTGGTCTGAGAGGTAAGCTGAGATTAGCTTTACACTCCAAGCAGACATCTGGGAGAGGCTCTCAGCAGAGTGGGCTGGGTGGCTGGGAGGTGGTTGGATGGGTGGGTGGCCGAGTGATTGAATAGGTGGGTGTTTGGGTGGGCTGGTTGTTGGGAGGGTGATTGGGTGGATGGGTGGCTGGTTGGGTGGGTGTTTGGGTGGGTGGGTGTTTTGGTGGATGTACGGATGGGTGTTTGGGTGGATGGTTGGGTGGGTGTTTGGGTGGATGGGTGGGTGGTTGGGTGGATGGGCGGGTGTTTGGGTGGATGGTTGGATGGGTGTTTGGGTGAATGGTTGGGTGGGTGTTTGGGTGGATGGTTGGGTGGGTGTTTGGGTGGATGGGTGGGTGGGTGTTTTGGTGGATGTATGGGTGGGTGTTTGGGTGGATGGGTGGGTGGTTGGGTGGATGGGCGGGTGTTTGGGTGGATGGTTGGATGGGTGTTTGGGTGGATGGTTGGGTGGGTGTTTGGGTGGATGGTTGGGTGGGTGTTTGGGTGGATGGTTGGGTGGGTGTGTGGGTGAATGGTTGGGTGGGTGTTTGGGTGGATGGTTGGGTGGGTGTTTGGGTGGATGGTTGGGTGGGTGTTTGGGTGGATGGGCCCCTCTGCCCCTCTAGCACTCTTGTCTCACAGCCCATATGAGTTTTCCTCCTCAAAGACCCGTTAGGTCGGAACAGAGTTTTCTCCACCTGCACACGTCACCTGGCGCCCACAACAGTCCGAACTGTCTGGCCAACATCCTGGGCACTGAACAAGTGGTACAACCCTAGAGGCACAAATCAATCAGTTACTATATTCTTGTCCAGCTCGCAGTAAATCTTTTGCAAAGTAAAACGAGCACTTGCAAACACTTTCATGGCACTTTACCACAACTGCAGAGCTAAGCTTATATATACTATATTGGTGAATCTAACCACTAGGTAGAGTTTCATTTCAATCCCATGTTGTTATTATAGTAAAACATTAGACTCATTACTGCTCTTGTTTTATGACAGGCACAATAATAGACACAGTTATAGAAAGACCATCGGACCCACATAAAGGAAGTCCTGTGGTGACAAACATATGCCATTCATTACATCATTACATCATTACATCAGTCCTGTGGTGACACCGCAGTGAAAATGCAGCATTCATCTGCGTGGAAGTGCCATGTGTCATATAGAGCCACGACCAGGCTGACAGGAAGCTGCACTCCACAGCAGCATGGCAACATAGGCAGAGACACACCTCAGAGTGGCTGCCGGTGCACAGGGGGGTCGAAAGCAACGTGAGCGTGAGCGAGGGCCACCGTGCCTGGCGACCGCGCCTGGCAACCGCGCTAAGCCGCCTCAGCCAGTTGGAGCGTGAGCAGGAAGCGTGTGCGGAGGCTGGGGAATCGTGCAGGATCAGGAGCCCCCACACACACGCACACCCTCCCCTGTTTGGTGTGTCATCCATGGGGGGGGCTCTGATGGGCAGTGATTGCGTCACGCGTGGGGTTGTGTGAACAGCAGGAAGCTGGAATCTCTCTTGCTTTGCCTGCGCACAGACATGCATTTTGTGTGCGTGTGTGTGTGTGATTAGATTGAATATTATGCTCTCCGGTTTTGAAAAGTGCACTAATTTCTTGATAAGAGAGGTCAGTACTTATTTTGAACTCTACTAAATCTCATATTGAATTCTCCTTCACTGTCTCTTTAGACACATGGACAGTGTACATGACACATGACAGAACACATATTAACCAAACAATGATCTGTGTATAAAATGTCCCAATACTACTTTACACAGTAAACATATGGTTAAGCAGCTGGGGGCTATTCCATTATACCTGTATTTGTACTGGTTACCTGGGATAATCCTACAGGAGGAGGATGTAGGCACATGTCTGGCTGTCTGAAGTCTCTCCAACACCCCTGACAGTTTCATTACGCATGTATAAACCCTGAGAACATTCTGTCATGTCATCTATTCTCAGTGGCCATCAAATCTTTGGGTTTCTCCTCAAAATACATACATATACATACACATGCAGTCATACACACACACACACACACACACACACACACACACACACACACACACACACACACGCACACACACACACACACACACACACACACACACACACACACACACACACACACACACACAGGATATAGGAACGGATACTGGGCACTCACACTCAGGCATGTTCACGTTCCAGGACACAAATACAAAAACAGATGGACTTGCATGCATACACACAGACACATACACACATGTATACACAAACCCGTACACACAAACACACACATTCTTAACCAGTGCACACACAATATAAATGGGTTCAAGAATATCCTAGATTTGCCTTGTGCTATCTTGTTATCTCTTTTTCACAGAAGCTTTTGCATATCCACATTGCTCACAAGTGAAGAGTCCGTCAGAGGGTCAGGAAGTAATCAATCCAGTAATCTGATCGCACACTGTTTGCCAGTTTCATTAAATTTAAATAACTATCCTGGAAAGGTAAAAATGTAGCTATCCATCCAGACACTGCACTGCTCTTCACAAACAAGAAACACACATATACCTCTCACCTCACTTATACATATCTATCAATCGTCTATCTATCTTTCTGTCTTTATATATATATATGTATATATATATATATATATATATATATATATATATATATATATATATATATATATATATATATATATATATATATTAGTGCTGTCAAGATAGGTAGCAGATAAATAGATGGATGGATGGATAGATGGATAGTAAACATGCACATATGATTGTAAACTGTAATGCCCACTTACTTTAATTTAGTCCCAGAAGAGCAAAAGAGCAAAATGCTACAAACGCACCTCAGGCCTAGCGTATACGTGCATATGTGGAGGTAGGGGCTGTTCTGTGGGGCTGTTCTGTGGTGTGAAGCTGCTAAATCCACGTCTCCATCAGTGTGAGTGTCTCCTGTTCGCCATGTTCACAGGCTGCTACTGCTCTGCTAGCGCTAACAATGATTTTCCCCACCACTGACCACTGCTAACAGCTTGCCTAAAAATACTCTTAAAGAGACAGTAGCTCTCTCTCTCACTCTCTCTCCCTCCCCTTTCTCTATCTCTTGCTCTCTCTCTCCCTCCCTCCCTGTCTCTCTCTCTATCTCCCTGTGTGTGTCTCTCTCTCCCCTCTCTCTATCTCCCTCTCTCTGTGTCTCTCTCTCCCTCCCGCTCTATCTCTCTCTTTCTCTCACTCCCTCTCTCCTTCTCTCTCTCCCTCCCCCCTCTATCTATCTTTCTCTCTCCCTCTCCTTGCTTCGTTCAGTCTTGCCCTCTGGCACAGAAGGCTCCGCCCCCTAATCTCCTGCACTCACAGACCAATCAGTGACAGTCAGAAAATCTGTAGTGATGCGTAGTAAGTAGGGAGAGAAAGAACAGAGGATGGCTGAGAATGAGAGAGAGAGGGATGAGGAGAGCAGAAGCAGCAGAAGATTATGAGCTTAAGACACATGGTAGCGTACAATGGCTATGAGGGGGGAGGGTCATCACTATTACTACTGTTACTTATTTGAAGGCTAAAAATCATAAAGACTGACACCAGTTCTAGTTCAACCAGCAGCAGTGTCTGTAACACTCTGCATTCAAGAGTGAAAACTGATACACGACTTTTATGAAATGTTGCTCATATTGGACAGACAAATTGTGGCCATTAGTGTCACTGGTGACCATGAGGTGCCCTCGGTTCAACCTCTCCCATCATCACAAATAAAATCACCCATGGCCTTTCATTGGCCATTTTGTCTTAAGGTTAAAAATACTATTAATTAATTTGCATTACATATTTGTATGTAATTGAGCCTTCATCTTAAGAGTCCTTGAACACTAATCTTCAGGAAAAGAGTTTCCCCCAGAATAACCCATTGTTTGAGAGGTTGGTCTTATATCATCTTTCTGCCGAGGTATAAATATCATGCTGACATACAGGCTGTTTTCTCTCTTCACACATCGCCCTTGAAGCAGTAATGCAATAGTGAGTCTAGACACTGAGGTCTGGAGGTCTGTATAATTGAAGAGGTGTAAAATAAGATGGACCTGAAACCTAAGGAGTTTTGACTATCAATGTTGAGTGTTAATACTTAAAATGAAAATGGGTTCATAGGAAACACAACATCAAGACTGATGAAGACATTTTTTTACAGTAAACTAAGGGTTTACCTGATTAATGTTTTTGCTTTGTTTCCTTTATGTCCCTTCAAAAACTATATTGGCCCTTAATTTAACATTTTCTGTTCATTTGACATTCAGAGATAGAAACCCGTGCAGTGAGATATCAGACATTTCTATTTTTGGGATTAGACTTAGAGTGAGTCACTCTGCAAATGTTATTACTGTGTGAATCAGACTCTCCATGGTATTATTATTTTTGTGATATGAGAGTGAACCATGGCCAATTGATTTTGAAATCCATAATTAAAATTGGCTGTGCCTATTCATAAGTAGAATGATGACATTTAGCTGTGAAGGCTGGTATAGCAAGGAAATTTGAACCATAAAAATAGATTCATAAGTGAAGTAAACTGTGAGTTTGTTGTGATCGTAGACTCAGAGCTCAGAACAAGCGAATACCCTGCAGTTTTTAATATTTCTATTTTTGATTCTGTTTGAGATTAATTTTAAGGCTTGAACTATAAATCTAAGAAAATGAGAGAAATACATTTCTTTAACAAGTCATGCATTTGGTCACCCCAGCTCTGAAAATTGTTGGGAAACCATAATTAATTCATCTGCACACTTTGATTTTATGGGTTTGCTTGACCGCTAGTTTCCTGAGTCACGCCGCATGTTGATTGTCTTTGGCCTGACCAGACTGAAGTGGCGTGCCCCCCCAAACGTAGGAGTGCACTGTGAGGAAGAGCATCACTTTCACGGATGCGTTTCATGAGCAGGAGAAAAGTTATGCTTCAATATCACCTTCACTGGCCGCGTGTGCTCACGGGGGTGTAAAGTTAGCACTGTTACAGTACTCCAGCATAACACTAACAGATCCAGTCCCCACTCAAATATTCATGAGAGACCACGACCACGCAGCTGTTGCTCTGAGCGTCGTGCTGCCTTGCGGGATCTGTGCTCACAGTGCCCTGCGTCAGGACACAGTTTACCTAACAATATCAGAATATTTAACTCAGTGAGGCTGACGGATGTGTGCAGATGTGGCTTTGTGAGACGGGAACGTGTCTGAAGACCTGGAGCCTTTGGGGGTTGCCAGCAAAAGTAATCATGAAGATTGGCAGAATCTGGCATCTACTTTGGCAGGATGCAGGTTTGATGTGCGTGTGCGTGCTCTTCGCTTTGCCCACTTGAGGCACAGTTCAAAGGTCGATATCGCTCTGGAACAAAACCACATCTTCTCATACAATGCATGCATGACAGTTGGTCGGAGCACAAGTAACGGGACACCTGCAATATCCGTCACAAACCTCCGCGCCTTTATGTCATAGGGAGCTTGCCAGTGCACTTTCCATCGCTAGCATCCCTGATATCCGAGACATACAAATTAAAGTTTGAGCACCCAAACTCACCAGATGGCTGGTATGTCAACGATGGTAGCAGGACTGTTTACCAGTCTAAACTCAACTCTTGTGACTTGGGATATGCTGACCAGAGGAACAAACAAAGGTCAATATGGCTTTTTCATAAAGACAATTGTGGTTTATTTTGAATGTAATTCCCTCATCAGTGTGTATTTGCTTAATGCAGATATTGTGTGTTCAAAGCCTTTAGGAACAGATGTTGAGTCATTACAGTGCAAAGGTCAGGATTACATAACAAATGTGTGTAAGACAAGGAGTTTACGTTGTTGAACTAAACAACTAAACACAGTGAAGTCCACACAAAGTGTGAGTACACACACCTCCTCAGCTGCATGGACAGGTCCACTTCTCTGATGTGCACTTTACAAAAAGGTGGTGTGTGGATTATAATCCATCATATCACAGGAACTTTTAAATCAGCTACTAAAACCTAAACTCATATTTTATAAATGCAGCTAGAATAATCATTGAATAATTAAGATATGTTTGTTTAGTGTTTGTATTAAGTTTATATCATGTTGAGGTGAATGATGATCAAAGCACTACAGATCACCCTCAGCTTCTTCCTCGTGTTAGTTTCTCCTTTCTGCACTCTTGACCCTCATTGGCTCCTGCCTGTGCTCACACCAGCTGTAAGAGAACTTGTGAGACTGGTGTGTATTACTCTTACCTCAGTGCTTCACAAGCAGCACTCCCTGAAGCAATAGGCGGACTGAAATAGCCCCCGGAGTGTGTTCTGGGGTGTGCTGATGGCTGCTGTATAGAATCGTGTTCTGAGGTATAGAATCATGATGGCATCATGACCTTCTGATCCCCAAACAGCGAGTCAAATGAACCTCAGAACTCACACAGCGAAGGTTTAGACAGGTACAGCCTCAGTACACTCATTGGCCATCAGGTTTTACAGTGTAATCTTCGGATAATGACTTCAGTGAGCCAAGGAGATCATGTAAAAATCAAAAGTAAGGGATGTGAATATTAGGAAAACATGGAAGCCACCAGGTTTCAAAAATTTTATTAATAAAAATGAATGTAGCTTTTTTCCTTCCGTGTTAAATTGGTGTGTTAATTTATATCTGTATCTATATAATTTGAGGAGCAAATATTTCATAACATTTAAATTGACTCCATTACATAAGATCATAGTGATTAGGAAAACCAACCTGATTACATAAGACACGTGTGTATATATAACAAAACAAAAGCAAAATTCATTTCACTACTCAAAAATATAAACTTGGGCACATCAGGGTTTGTATAGTACAGACAACTGCATGTGGTTTAAAATAACCTTCAAGTCCCTCACTTACACTGCAGACCCTGGAAGGGTGTGCTACATTTACATGATGCCCAAGTCAACCCTCCCTGCAAGATCTGATATATATGAATGTTCTTCATTGATCTTGTGTAGAGAGATGCAACTTGCAGTCACGTTTGGCCCTCAGACGCTGACCTTACTGGTCGGCACACTGAGCTGCAATGCAACGTGGCCATCGATTTGTAATCTAGAGGGAACACAGACCCTCTAAGAGCCTTTAGCAAACAACATCACTTTTAGCTATATTAATATGAACAGGTTTTAGCTATATTAACATGGCCAAGTTTTAGCTATATTAATGTGTGACTGATGTTTATTATTTTGCTAATTAACACATATTGCAATGACTATTATACACATAGTAAGCCTATATGGGCAACCATAGGTTGAATTATTAAAACACTTAAAAGGAATCAATACTATTCATTCATCATTTCTGTAGACAGAAAAAGTGCCTGAATGTAATCCAGTTCTGTACCACACATACATCATGTAATCCATTTCTGTACCACACATACATCATATCCCAATGCAAAAAACATTGCATTCTGTGTCTAAGCTGTATGTGGTTGTTTACTACTACTTTTTTATTACCAGAGAGAGTCTATAGGGACAGATTTGGATTCACAACTTTAGTGTGAAAAAAGAAGCTCTTCTGAACCCAATTGGACCCTTTCTGCCAGCAAATGGCGAGAGTGCACTTGTTTACCTGTGATTGTCCACACTTGTTTACCTGTGATTGTCCACACTTGTTTTGTCCTCATGTCAAAGGCAAGTGCTTATTTGTGAGATGATGAACTTTGATATGGAGCAGTGAGATGTTGTGCGTTGCGTGATATGGTGATAATATCAGCATCAAAGTGCTGCACACAGTCCTCACAAAGCACTTAATTCCAGAAAAGCTTGTGCTAAAGCAACAAATGCATTAATATTCTATACATCTGCCTCTAAACAAACATAAATATGACTAAGGGTTTAGTAAGCACAGCAGACGCACAACACCACTTAATGAAAAGCTTAAGAAAATGAGCAAAAACTCATTGTTTCCACAGTTAATACAAGCAAACACCTTAATATATGAAACGTTGTAGTAGAAATTGTAAAATATCTAGTACAGGTGTCAGATTTAAAATCTAACTATGTTAGAGGACAAGCAGATTTTTAAGCTTCAAGATGCATGGCAAGTCAAAGGTCAGAGATCAGAGGTTATCTGGAGATGGAAAGACATCACTACTAAAAAGAGGAAGTGATATTTCAGCAAGTTGTACTGTGGCTTTTTTCCATTGTGGATCCATTTGAATCAGATGGTTATAAATAAACAGCAGTGCTTCAGGAAGCATGAGACAGAAGTGGATCTCTGGTGGGCTGCTGGTGGTTATGTTATGAGAGCTGGGGACCATGGAATGAGTGGACTACTAGAATCACTGGTAAAGATGAGCAGAAAGGCAATAAAACAATGGAGGTGCCTGTTCTGTTTAATAAACTGTGGTAATATGTAGTTGTATATCAAAAAATACAGGAGTAATGCTCATTCCACTCATTACCTATTTAACCCCACTAAATGTAACGAGACATGTTGCTGTCTCACGGTATTCAAATTAGTTTATCTCAATTAGAAATATATGGAGCAACAACATAATTTCACAGTGCTGACTTTACAAATAGCAAGCTCAGTAAATATTTATTTCAGTTACAGTATTGCAACATTATGGTTGTTTAAAGGTCTCCACACCACTAAACCTCTAAAGCCCCTGCCTGCCTTCTGTAGTGGTCCTGATCATATTCTACTGATTATGGTATTAAAGTTGACATTACAGGGAAAGATGAGAGTCAGGCAGGTAGTTTATCTTACTTGGCAATGGAACAATGCTTTCAATTTGGGCTGGAGTTCAGAGTTCAGTAGCAGCTCAGAGAGATGAGAAAGACCCAGGAAGAAGAATCACTCTGTCATCTGCCTGTTCTCAGCTAAGAACGACCGCAAGGCAGAGGGTTGCAAATCGAACAGGGAGTAACGGGTCAGTGTTTCGGGAAGGTGTTTTGCTGTAGTTTATTTGCATGTTTTTGCAGAAGTGCTTTGGAATTATTCACCCCAAATGACTCCCAGATCAGCAAAGCACATGTGCTTACTGCACCACTACATACACTTACCCAGATAGAGTTCAGGTCAGTTATTCCATATTGTAAATGCAAGTATTCTGTGCCTTGAAATTTGGTGCAGTGTTAGTTTGCTCAGGTGATTGGTGCAAGGCGTGGCTAGGTACTGGAAACGAGTTCATGTACTTGCATGGGTTACTTTATTACTTAACTCTACAATACACAGTAATCAACATTATTTGTACTGTGATTTTAATGTGGCCAACACAGGCACAGAACACATTTCCATCTGCTGCCCGGAACGTGAAGCTTCTACACTGAGATGCCAGCAAGAAAAAAACATCCAGAGGTCTGAACGCACCAATACAGCACATGTATAATCTAGACATCTAGCAGTACAGTCAAGGATGGTTAACATTAGAACTGGATTAGTTTATGTTAGCTGTATGTGTCACCACTTTTTCTTACATTTGAATAGTATAAAATATACATAAACATTTTACATCAAGACCTTACCAAAAAATAAGATTTGCATTTGTTAAACATGTTAGTTTTAGAATCAGTGTGAAATAAAGATTTTTTTGTACAATTATTCAAGACTGGACTTCCAAAATGAAAATTCACCAGAATGTTTTTGGTTGCTGAGAGTGAGGCGTGATCTATCATTAACTTGGGACCAGTAGACCTACTACCACCAAGCAGTAGACCTACCAGTACACCTACTACCACCCCGCAGTAGACCTACTACCACCACAGTAGACCTACCAGTACACCTACTACCACCCCGCAGTAGACCTACTACCACCAAGCAGTAGACCTACCAGTACACCTACTACCACCCCGCAGTAGATCTACTACCACCACAGTAGACCTACCAGTAGACCTACTGCCACCACACAGTGGAGTTCACTGAACAGGAAGTGGGTCAATCCATAAAATCACAAGAATAGTATGCAAGTTCTCCTCTCAGCACATGCAGATCTGTAGATCTATTCAATCCCAACAGTACGCATTTGTGACCAGAGAGGGACATCACAGGAGTGGATATGCATGCAATAGTCTCAATATCATATTATGCTGAATGTTCTGAAAACAGCCCTCAGCTGCCAAGGTGCTGCATTACACGTAGGGGGCGTGTTCTGGGGAGTCTGCACCACTCCTTCAATTATACAAACAACCTGTTCATCTCTAACAGTGAACACATGCGTGGTGACACGATACTTTTCCAAAGGCCTGTGGAAAGACAGGGTGCACTCTGTCCTGGAGCTTCACTAATGAGGAGGGTTGCATGGCACAATGGCTGTCCTTAGCATTGATATGCACTAATGTACTACAATCGGGTGTTCTCTGTAAAAACCACAGAACAACAGCTGCTAATGAACTAGTGCGAACAGTTAAGATGAGGCATTTTTGATTGTATTATTCAATAAGCTGAACTTATTAATTTGAAAGCACAAAACACAAGTTAATGTTTTTTTTTATCACTTGCTATGACAATAGATCAGATGTTGGATTCTGGACATTAGCAGCTCAGAAGACCAGTACAAATGAAGAGCACAGTCCTAGTCAAGCGAAAATGTAACAGTAATTGTAATCTGAGTGCGGACGCTCACCACGTGGAGTCTGATTAAATCTACATCAGTGTCCAAGCACTAATGGTAGTGAGACCCATGGATCTCATTCAGCTTCTTTGCAGTAATCTAAGGTCTGCTGGAGGTGGTTCCAAGATTGTCACCTGATATGAACATCATCAGCTTCTCCCACGCTGCTGTAGACTCCTGGATGGCTCTTTTGTCATTCTGCACTTTCGATTTCTACAGAGCCACTCTCCCCTCCAGATGACCAGAGCTGATCTCTCATGTACCATAAGCCTCTGTCTGGTGAGATGGACCTGTGTCTCCTGCCCAGCGGATGAAACTCCCTGAGACTATAATGATAATGACGTGGTGTCTGTGCCACTTCGATTGTCCGTCAAAGTGCACGTGATGGGCAGAAGATGTAACTTTGATGTAAAGTTGTGGCTGAGCCACATGTAACTTTCTGAAAAAAATCAGCAGACATCAATCTCAGACATGGACTAAGGGATTAAAATAATCTGGGAACAATGATGTGAAATCACAAGACATTGACACCGTTTCATGATAAAATAAATGATATTAGGTTTAATATTTTGAGATTAGCAGAGCTTAATTTCAAGGTTTTGAATTCATCTGGCACTCAGCACTACCATAATTAAGTCTCGTTCATACTTTCTTGTGAAATATGAGATATTAATGGAATGCAAAATGGTCACTATTCTAGTTTAATTAAAACAATTTAAGACTGTGAATCAGATGAGTTGAAGCAGCGTGCGTCAGTGTGTAAAACTGCTGACCTGTAAAAACCCTCTCGAGCTCACATAGTGTCTACTGCCTCTCCACTGCCTACAGTGTGTGCTGGCTCTCTGCACTTTAAAGCTGGCCTGATGGCCTCAGTGCACATCACTGGAGAGCAGTTTGAATTATGGGAAAATTTCCAATCCCTTATGATCCATCAGCATTCATTTTACATTTGGTCAGTTATGAAGAGAAAGGAAGGAAACAATGTACTATGCTATGCTATAGAGGACCTAGCTTTGCCACGATAATTTCAAATTCAGATTTGAATGTTTCAAAATGCACAGTACAGGATGGTTACAGATTACAGATGAGCACAGATCCCAAACCTAAATTTCACTGTTCACTGTCTCCAAAAAGAATAGCAGCACTCTGTTTTAGCCCTTGTGATCAATTCTGCCCCAAAAGGCTCACAGAATGAGAGACACTGACACAAGGAGCCAGTGCTTCTCACTTTGGTGTGTGATTCACAAACACGCATATACAGTCCAGCCCAGCCATTCTGTAGAGAGGTAACGGTTAGCTGCACCTCAGGAAAGGTGCTGAGTGATGAAATGACATTAGATGGTGTGAAGATCAGCTGCATTTAGTTGCCCTTGTTTTCAAGCTGCTGTGTGAAGGCTGTGATGAATTCAAATATTCATTTATTCCTAGCGAATGAAATCACACACATGTAATCAAATGCCTGCAAGTGTTTTCAGTGAAACTGTATCCAGATGTCATTCGAAAATTCATGCCGGCTGATACAAGGTTATTAATATCACTGACTGTCTGAAAATATGACATGAAATATTATTGCTTGTACTGAGCATCAGAAAACCATTAAACAATTAGAAAAAACAAACAGTCCTATGCAGTAATTTGCGACATTGATTAGACTACGTCAAAACTGGCGACTACTTGGGCATCTATCCCCAAATAACACACAATACACTTACATTAGAATGGAGATTTTTCTATGCTTCTGCATGAAGTCGACAGGATTCTGTGGTTAACTGGGAAACTGATGCTTGTTGGAAAGGTGCTGTGAACATGGTATTTACACCCAGTGATCTAAACACCTAGAAATGCTAAACACAAACACTAACATAATTCCAGTTCAAACTAACAGGACTCCTAAACCACTACCATACACCAAGTACAATAATTTATAATAAAATTAAAATGATAAATACTTAATAAATGTGCACAGGACCGTGCCCCTTCCTTGCGAGCATGAGTGTGAACAGTGTTGGCTCTTTTTGAAGTAATGCATCACTCTGTTCAGCAGGAAGTGGTTGTTCTCAAATCCTGAAATCAGGCTGTCAACCAAAGAAAAGTTCTTCCGTGGCTCCCAGGCTGATAGCGTGTGTCGTGAAGTATCTCATGCTCTGTTCTGATTCACCGTGAAAGGGATCACTGTGGTCATTTTGCTGCATTTTGAGTCTCTTATTCAGAATGCCAGCCAACCCCACCCACTGAGCAGCACCCTGCACTACCGAATCAGCAAATTCAGCGCCGGTGTGTTGAGGACTGAAATGTTCCCCATGTCAAAGATAACTGAACTGTACCACCATGCACAAAAATTGCACATGTACATAATTTCTTCTCCACAGCCTCCACTATTTAACACATTTGACACCAAACACCAACAACCAGGCTTCCAGACACAGTCTTTTCAGAAACAAAAAGGCTTTTCATGGGAGAACCACCATTAAAAACACCATTAAAACTGTACTGACGCTAAAGAGGAGTGTCTGGAAACCCTAAGTGACTGAGCTCTTAAAGGACATATCTGTGAGTGGGTCTGAATGTGTGAGTACTGAGCTCTTAAAGGACATGTCTGTGAGTGGGTCTGAATGTGTGAGTACTGAGCTCTTAAAGGACATGTCTGTGAGTGGGTCTGAATGTGTGAGTACTGAGATCTTAAAGGACATGTCTGTGAGTGGTTCTGGGTCTGAATGTGTGAGCACTGAGATCTTACAGGACATGTCTGTGAGTGGGTCTGAATGTGTGAGTACTGAGATCTTAAAAGACATGTCTGTGAGTGGGTCCAAATGTGTGTGTACTGAGATCTTAAAGGGCATGTCTGTGAGTGGGTCCGAATGTGTGTGTACTGAGATCTTAAAGGACATGTCTGTGAGTGGGTCTGAACGTGTGTGTACTGAGACCTGAAAGGACATGTCTGTGAGTGGGTCTGAATGCTTGAGCGCAGGTCTTCTCCATAGAGTAAGTTCAGGGTGTCCTGGTGGTGTACGTGTGTCTGGGGGCTCTAGCTCTCGCACCGCGTTCTCCACCCTGCGGGCGGCGCCACTTGGCCGGCAGGCCTTTGAGCTTCTTCTTCTTGCGGTCTGCTACACACCACACCCTCTCGCAGTACTGCTCCACTCGGTGGATGTTACCGTAGCCAATCAGCTGCATGAAGTCTCTGTACCAGACCTTGTTGGAGGAAGGGGCTGAGGGCAAGCTGACGAATGGGCAGAGGGGAGCTCGGAGCTGGGCCTCGCCCTCACCGTACTCCCCCCGGTGGAACAGGTTCTCCACACGCTCCTCCTCTAGCACCTCCAGGGTGACCCGCGCCACTGTCTGCACGAAGCCATGCTCCGCCGACTGGCAAAGATACACGCCGGCGTCAGACTTCTTTGTTGTCAGAAACAAAAGGCCATACGGCGTCTGAATAATGTGCTCGTCACCTTTTATCTGAGAGAGGGAGAAAATACATAGCGTGAACAAACAAAGCACCAGCACAGTTTGTGATGATGATAATGCTTCCTCAATGTCTTCTGTTCATTAGTATTGGTGCAGTGCATTAGTAGTTCGGGCTTGTCCAAGAAACAGAGCTGAACACAACAGAAGGACATAGCTTAGGGTTAGGGATTAGGGTTAGGGGTTAGGGTTAGGGGATGGGGTTAGGGTTAGGGCGCTCAGTGCTCCATGCTGATGACCTTCCCTAATGCAGCTAGCAACAGCATGTCATGCTAAAATGGAGCTTGAAACGGTGCTCCTGATAATCAGGATGCTCTTAAATGTTTGTCATTCATTTATTTCCAGATGAAAATGGAATCCATCTTCCCAGAAATGGATAACATGCCTATTATTTTATGTCTAACCTGTAATCTGGGACACATTTTAATTTTATCTCTAAGTGATGTGCAAATTGTATCAAATTAAATAATTCAGTCCATTTGAATACTGATTTGTTCTGCA
Source organism: Brachyhypopomus gauderio (assembly GCF_052324685.1). Classification (NCBI taxonomy): domain Eukaryota; kingdom Metazoa; phylum Chordata; class Actinopteri; order Gymnotiformes; family Hypopomidae; genus Brachyhypopomus; species Brachyhypopomus gauderio. Next base: position 28,488,974 of record NC_135212.1, read on the forward strand.
CAGCTCAACATGTTTTTTGTTTTGTCCCCAGATTTCAATGACATGATTGGTCATGATTGCGTACCTCTTCCATGTCTGCACCTTTCAGCATGTACCAAGTGAGCACAGCTTGCAGAGATCTGGGTCTACACTCCAATAGAGTGCTATTCTTCTCAACTCCATATACCAGTTTGTCTGAGATGCTGTGAGCCTCTGAAACACACACACACACGCACACACACACACACAAACACACACACATACACACACAGGCAGAGAACTGTTGAATGATAACCTGTATAACCAGAGGTTATAAATACCAGATCATATGGCTTCAGTTCTCCCACATCAGGCAGGCAACCCCCACCACAAACCATTCATCTGGAGTCCAGTGCACTGCTGAACTGCATTGCCATGACGGACATCCTGTCGTCTGAAACGCCTAGCCACAGAGAGAGAGAGAGAGAGAGAGAGAGAGAGAGAGAGAGAGAGAGAGAGAAAGAGGGAGACAGAGGGAGAGAAAGGGGGAGAGAGAGAGGGGCAGAGAGAATGAGTGAGAGAGGGAGAGAGAAGACAAAAGTGAAGAAAAGCAGGAATGCATCCCTCAGCTTAACTCCGCTCAGCCTTTTTGACATGTGTCATAACACTATTATCGATCACAGTGTGAAAGAGTGTGGCAAAAAAGGACGAGTGCACAGTGAAGGAACAGAGGATGAGCAAAGACAAAAGGAAGGTGGCAGAGGGAGAGGCAGAAAGAGAGATAAGACTGTTTCTCCCCCACCGTGTTATCATCAGAGAGAGAGATCAGTTGAGAGGTGAATCTTTGCTGTCATCATCCTGACCGTGATGCTCTGACTACTGCAGTGATTATTAGTAATGTCCTCATGTGGCTGTGAGGACGTGACTGGTGGTGGGAGCATAAAACACTAACAGCATAAAACTCTAACAGTATAAAACACTAACAGTCCTGCTGATGGTCATGAGTCTGGAACACCAGCCCTTCAGTGTAATGAGCAGGGCAAACCACACACACACACACACACACACACACACACACACACACACTGACTCACACACTCACGTGCATGCACGCACACATATGCACACACACACGCACACACTGACTCACACACTCATATGCATGCACGCACACACACGCACATACCCACACACACGCACACACTGAGTCACACACTGAGTCACACACTCATGTGCATAAACGGACACACATGGTCAGAGACACTGAGACAGAAGGTGATGAATGGGGCACAGCACAGTGACGAGAGCAGGGACGCGTGACTACTGACCCCACACTCACTCCCCACACACTACTGACTCCACACCCACTACACACTACTGACCCCACACTCACTCCCCACACACTACTGACTCCACACCCACTACACACTACTGACCCCACACCCACTACACAATACTGACTCCCAGAGGTGGGGACTCGAGTCACATGACTTGGACTCGAGTCAGACTCGAGTCATTAATATTAAGACTTTTGACTTGACTTGAAAAAATATTCAGAGACTTAGACTTGACTTGGACTTTTACACCAATAACTTGGGGCTTCAATTGGACTTGAACCTGTTTACTTGCAAAGACTTGATTTTTTTAACCCCAAATCTAAATTTTAAAACGCATATTAATATTTATAAACACCAAACGTGTAATTTATACACCAGATTCTGTGACCGTCGAGTTTTGTGACCACAGGGGGCGCTATTTCACAGTTTCTGTTCAGAGGCACAAACGCTTTACGAATGCTACGTAAACTACGCTGATGCACTTTTTTTACTCGTTTTGTTGGTGTCCACGAGCCAAATATGACAGATGTTTATATTTACATTTATCATCTCTTAATTACATAAATGTACTTAAACAAGATTTACCATCCCCTCACCATTGCAGCCAACAAAGAAATCATGAATGGGATGTACAGGTGAGCCTTTTTAACTGGGGTCACCAATTCTGACGGCAGCCATCAGAATATGTGACCCCACTGAATCTCCAGGTAACAATAGTACACCGTGACCCCACAATAACAGAAAACAATGAAAAAATAACACTAACCTTTTATTAGTCTATATTTAAACATTTTATCCAAATGTTTAGAATAACCATTCGTAATGACAGCATCTTGCTTACGATGAAGCTTGCTATTTTCGTGTAAAATGATGTACCGAAACATTCTTGTTTAAGTACATTTATGTAATTAAGAGAAGATAAAATGTAAATGATCTGTCATCTTTTGGCTGGCGGACACCAACAAAACGAGTAAAGAAACGCATCAGCGTAGCATTCGTAAAACGTTGGTGCCTGTAAAAAAAAGACTCGAAAGGACTTGAAATTCCAAGTTTCAGACTTGGGATTTGACTTGACGGTTGCCTGTCTTGACTCGAGACTTGACTTGAGTTGACTGTCTTTGCTTGAGACTTGACTCGGGACTTGAGGATAAAGACTTGGACTTACTTGAGACTTGCAAAACACTGACTTGGTCCCACCTCTGCGACTCCACACCCACTACACACTACTGACCCCACACTCACTCCCCACACACTACTGACCCCACACCCACTACACACTACTGACTCCACACTCACTCCCCACACCCACTACACACTACTGACTCCACATCATACCTGTCAAGTTTTGTATTTAAAAATACGGGACATTTCCCGTATATGACATCATCGCCTAATTTGCATAATCGGTTATTTGCATATAGCTGCAATCGAGGCTGTAGGAAAGACGAAAACATCTTTGGAATGGCAAAAAGTTAAGAAAAAACACCCCAAATATGTTTTGAACTACAAATGAATTAAAAATTTTTTAAAAAGAACTTCAAATGTACTTTCCAAATGTACTTCATAACTTTTCATTTTTATATTTTTTAAAGCATTCATGTGCAGCTCCAAACAGAATTCTGTCACTAGCCTCGTCAGAACTGCCACCTGTAGTAGTCTGGGTGGCAGTTCTCACGATTCTAGTGACAGAATTCTGTTTGGAGCGGCACATGAATGCTTTAAAAAAAATAAATATTGAAAACTGAAAACACGGGAAAAATACGGAAAAATAAAAAATACGGGATGACGCCGGGACAGAATGGTAAAATACGGGACTTTCCCGGCCAAAACGGGACACTTGACAGGTATGCTCCACACCCACTACACACTACTGACTCCACACCCACTACACACTACTGACCCCACACTCATTCCCCACACGCTACTGACCACACACTCACTCCCCACACACTACTGACCCCACACCCACTACACACTACTGACTCCACACCCACTACACACTACTGACCCCACACTCACTCCCCACACACTACTGACCCCACACCCACTACACACTACTGACTCCACACCCACTACACACTACTGACCCCACACTCACTACACACTACTGACCCCACATTCACTCCACACACACTACTGACCCCACACCCACTACACTATACTGACCCCACACGCTACTGACCCCACACCCACTACACACTACTGACTCCACACCCACTACACACTACTGACCCCACACTCACTCCACCACACTCTACTGACCCCACACCCACTACACACTACTGACTCCACACCCACTACACACTACTGACCCCACACTCACTCCCCACACGCTACTGACCCCACACCCACTACACACTACTGACCCCACACGCACTCCCCACACGCTACTTACCCCACACCCACTACACACTACTGACCCCACACTCACTCCCCACACGCTACTGACCCCACACCCACTACACACTACTGACCCCACACGCACTCCCCACACGCTACTTACTCCACACCCACTACACACTACTGACTCCACACCCACTCCACACACTACTAGTGATGGCTTAGTTACCTTGAAAAGTAATCCAATTACTGAATACTGATTACTCCTTTAAAAAGTAACTTAGTTACGTTACATATTACTTTATTTTAAAAGTAACTACGTTAGATTACAAGTTACTTTAGTTACTTTACATTCAGCAGCAAAATTAGTTTTTCCAATATTCCCTTTATTGGAAGTGCATTTTTAACAGTAACAATATATCTCCTGACTGGAAATAGTAACTCGCAGAGGTGTCAATTCCAGGTTCAGAAAGTAAAAGTCCTCACCAGGATTGATTCCACTAATTTTACCTGGATTGCACTAATTAGAAAATCTAGCAAGCTTGAGCAGAATCCTGGTGAGGACATTTACTTTCTGAACCTGGAATTGACACCTCTGGTAACTTATATTACTCGTTACTGAAAAATAGTGGTAAGATTAGTTACTGACATCACTGCACACTACTGACCCCACACCCACTCCACGCACTACTGACCCCACACCCACTCCACACACACTACTGACCCCACACTGACTCCACATTCTACTGACCCATAATCACTCCACACACTACTGACCCCACACTTACTCCACACACTACTAACCCCACACTCACTCCACACACTACTCACCCCACACTCACTCCACACACACTACTGACCCATAATCACTCCACACACTACTGACCGCACACTCACTCCACACACTACTAACCCCACACACTACTGACCCCACACTCACTCCACACACACTACTAACCCATAATCACTCCACACACTACTGACCCCACACTCACTCCACACACTACTGACCCTACTCTCTCCACACACTACTAACCCCACACTCACTCCACACACACTACTGACCCATAATCACTCCACACACTTCTGACCCCACACTCACTCCACACACTACTGACCCCACACTCACGCCACCCACTACTGACCCCACAATCACTCCACACACTACTAACCCCACACTCACTCCACATGCTGGTTCTGCTCACCACCACTGAAACTGCCATCTGCCTTCCCCCCTTTGTAAAGCACCTCAGCACAACATGCAGAGCTGCCCCTTATGTGATCGCCATGCACGCATGCACACGTTTCTGTGTTACCTTTTGGTGTGAATGCCACCTGGGTAATATCTGGAGCAGGTGTGGCCGTCCCAGGCACAGTAGGGGTCTCTGGCCAGACAGCAGTCCGCACAGGCAGAGCCATACAGGCCACAGTGGTGCACGCGGACCTGAGTCACACCCAGCTCCGAGCCCACATACAGCTGTTGCTAATGGTAGGGCAAACAAACTTGGGTTAATGGTACAGCACTGCATCTGACAGCAGGCTACAAACGAGCTTCAGCGCAGGTATGAGAATCAATATATCTGCTCAATACCGCCATCTAGTGGCAGATGAAAAGTATTCTGCACCATTTTATATTTCATTTGGTGCTTTCTGATCTGACAGAGAGACAGGACGAGTGTCTTACTCTTTTAGTTGAAATTATGATTTCTGTGATGGGTACAGGAACCTGTAATGAAGAGGAACAAGTGCTTTGTTATTTTCAAGTTCATAATTATAATAATCATCATCATCATCATCATCATCATCATCATCTTTATTTGTAAAGCATATTTCATATGTGCATGCAACTCAAAGTGCTTATGTGTTAATGTGTTAGAGTTAATCTTAATATAGCATTAACCCCTGTTAACATAAATTCTTATCTAATAATTAACTGCTGAAATTCACCTTAAAGACTTGCAGTTCCTCCAGAAGAACTTCTTCAACCGTGTTCGTCTCTTTGTTGAAGATGCTGATCACTTTTAGCACAACAGAATCGTCTGTGGGGGAATTAATACTAGACCATTAGATCTCTATTAAATAAAGAATAAATCTGTTGTCTAGACACAATGGGGACCATATGACTGTACCTGTCCCAATGAACAGGACGTTATAATGTCCATCCTCAGCTGCCACCCTGTCCACAGCCAGCTCAGTGAGTCGCCGTCCTCCATCTGTGTCCAGGAAAATGGGTCGATGATGGACCGGCTGCACCGGTTGGAACAGGAGAGGATGGGAGTGCACGAAGCGCAGAACCTGGTCCGGGTACTCCTTAGAGCTGGAGAAGTGAGCCCCATTGACCTTACTGGCACACTGAGGGAGGGGGAACACACACAGAGACAGGACAGTTTGGGCTCAGGACCAGTGACCTCTGGTTAGTCTACTGGATTCTGTAACGTGTCCCCCCCCCCCACCCCCCCCCCCCCCCCCCCCCCATAGAACCGAGTGATCTCCTCTCTCACAAAAACTCCTTTCTGGTCACTCTTTTTTCCTGGTGCGGCCACAGAGCCCTTTAATTAACATCTATAGTCTAACCAATAAAATGGCGTGAACTATTTAAAGACATTATAAAAATGACTTCACTAGAATTAATGAACACAAAAGAAAAACCTTTACGGCTAACCCAGCCCAGGGGCTCACGCTCAGTTGTTTAGAACTTTGAATATATGTGTTGTCATGTGCAACAACCTGTAAGACCGTGTAGATTATATAAAACATTGTGAACTATATGAAACCAATTAGACATTCAGTTCTAGCTGTTTGTTATACTGTCTGTTATCATACTTGGTAGTATTCCTGGGATTGTACTGGGATTGTACATTTACATTTACATTTATGGCATTTAGCAGACGCTCTTATCCAGAGCGACTTACAAAGTGGATTGTACTGGGATTGTTCCACCTATTGCTGAATACTACACTGTGTACACCGAGGCTTACATCGCAAATACCTGCCTGAATAACTGATATGAATAACTGAGCCTTTAAATGAAACCAGCTGTCTCGCAAATGTTCTGCAACCAGACACAATCACAGAATCTAATGCCTGAGCAGACAGGTTTTACAAAATCACAATTTCATCCTTCCTGTTAATTGTCCCAGTGATGGAAATTAACATATAAACAGAGATGACATGCTACAAAGATCTGAAGGTGTGCAGTCATCCTGAAAATAGCATCGTCAACCTACAGACTCCTCAAGCATCACCAGAAAAAAAGCCTCTCATATTTCTGTAACTGGAGCGTGATGAACACTGCACAGAATATTTATCTGCAGTGGGGGGTCCAGGTTATCACATTAATGAACAGCATGATAGATGTGACGGGTGGTGACCTCCAGCAATTATGTGGCTTTTAGACAGCTGTCTCTGACTTACAGATCCGGGGCGGGGGTACGGGACCTTTCCTTCATACATGCTCCAGTGGTGGTCCGTGTCCTCACGGTGGGCAAAGGGCCCATTAAAGGCCGCCCGGATTCCCTCCATGTTGTACATACACACAGCATAACCTTTAAACACGGCGCTGAAAGGTCAGAGGACAGCAGGGTCAAGACAAGAACATGACGTGTGACCTCACGTTGCTCTACATGTGCTAGCTGACTATTACTTCACCAAACTAGAGTCAAAATGTGATGCAATATCTTTACATGGATCCGAAATAAGGGGGAGTCCTATACATAGAGCAACACAGAGCACACAGTGTTCTGTGCTTACCTGGTTGTACTGAACAGACCAAAGATCTCTGGATTCTTCTCATCCTTTTTGGTTAGCACAAACACATCCTCTACACATACACACACACACACACACACACACACACATTGGTGTTTTACAAATTAAAATTTACTTAAAAATGGGGACATCACTGATACATTTGGTCCCCACGCAATAATAAATGCATGCATGCATTCAAACACATGTATTCAAACGCATGTATTCAAACACATGTATTCAAACACATTTGAGGAAAACTTTCAAACAAAGAGCTTTGAAATGTTAGAAAGCCCTTATGGATGAATGTCAACATTAGATTTAATCTGTGACTGGTCTGGGGTGGAGCTGGGGCGGTGCTGGGGCGGAGCTGGGGCAGTGCTGGGGTGGAGCTGGGGTGGAGCTGGGGCAGTGCTGGGGTGGAGCTGGGGCAGTGCTGGGGTGGAGCTGGGGCGGTGCTGGGGTGGAGCTGGGGCAGTGCTGGGGTGGAGCTGGGGCAGTGCTGGGGCGGAGCTGGGGCAGTGCTGGGGTGGAGCTGGGGCGGTGCTGGGGTGGAGCTGGGGCAGTGCTGGGGTGGAGCTGGGGCAGTGCTGGGGTGGAGCTGGGGCAGTGCTGGGGTGGAGCTGGGGCGGTGCTGGGGTGGAGCTGGGGCAGTGCTGGGGTGGAGCTGGGGCAGTGCTGGGGTGGAGCTGGGGCGGTGCTGGGGTGGAGCTGGGGCAGTGCTGGGGTGGAGCTGGGGCAGTGCTGGGGTGGAGCTGGAGCAGAGTTAGGGCGGATCTGGGGCCGTTCCTGCCTGCCTGGCCGGGGTCGGCCACACTGTTCCTCCACACCACACCTCACACCCCTGCGATGCTGCGTTCTGCTTTTTATTAAACCCAATCATGTAGGCCGGGGGCTCACCCCCCCCCCCCCTCCGCACTGGCAGCTAGCAGCGGGTGTGATTGCTTCGAAATGTCATCTAATATTACCCACTCGCTCTCTGCCTTGGAGGGGAACAACTTATGATGAATCTCCCCAAATGCCATATCCTACGGGTCATTTCTCCAGAGTCGCGGGGTGTGGAATCAGGATGTTTGTGGTAAAGACCCCAGGGTCAATGATTCAAGTCAGAATCACTGACTGAAAGGTTTTGTATAGGGACAGAGGGACAGAGAGACAGAGACAGAGGGACAGAGGAACAGAGGGACATGTCTTACCCAGCTCATCAAAGTGTGTGTCGATGCCATTGGGACCTGCCACTGAACATATGAGACGAGCCTTAAGAAAAGAGGTCCACTTGTTCACCAGCATCCTCTGACCTCCCTGGTCATTCTGTGGCAGCATAGGAGAAGAGCAGCATGACTCAGGGTGCGTGTTGCTTATTGACCTATAGATGGTGCTGTTGTGCAGATTTTGAACAGCAGAATGGTGAGCTCATTCAAGCAGAGTACTTGTCTGCAAAGACATTATCATTTCAGCATTAAGATGTTGTTTTGGATGTGCGTTTGACGTCAGTCCCATCAGGGTTCTCCATACATACTGCGCACACTCTCGCCACCCTGCTGAACACGGCCTTGTTTCCCCCGTGTGCCGTAGACACTCTCTCGGTGAAGAAGAAGTAGACTTTGTCGTCCGCAGGGTCATCATTATCTGGGACCACCACGGACCCTACGAACTTGGGCTCTGAGGAAAAGCAAGCTGACCTTAGTGTGGCTAAAGGAATGAAAGTCGTGTCCATTGCAAAGCACATATAACATTCAAGGCCTATAAACTATCAATGCATCTATAAATAGCAGCTTAGCCTTCATGGTTCTGTAAATCAATGAAACTTAAGCTAATTTATTGTTCCTAGATGCAAAGGCTTAGAAGGTCCAAGCTGAAAAATATGCACAGACCCCGGAGATTATTCCTGAGTATCTACAGTATGGGACACATTAACATCACATTCTTTCAGTCATCTTAAAGCACCTAACACCTAATTAACACCTTTTAGGATATTTACAGGCCTTAGCCTCAATGTAGCTGTGCATGTGCGCACACGCCCACATGCAGCTCTGAGTAATGGTTTCCATGGTGCTGTGAGCCTTCTGCGGTGCTGTTTGACAGGACCGGGCCTCACTGGGACGGTGCCTGACTCCGTTTGACCATGTGTGAGCAGGTCTGAATGGCTGTGAATGGGTCTGTCTGGGGCAGAGCGGCCCAGATGGATGGGGCTGTCACCGATGCTTTTCTGCCAGTTTCAGTGATTAATGGAGCTCACTGGGCGGCTGAGACTACAGCAACTCCCCTACAGGTAATGAACTTCACCCCTCTATTATCAGGCACATGCACCATCTCCCTGTGGTATACACACGTGTGTGTGTGTGTGTGTGTGTGTGTGTGTGTGTGTGTGTGTGTGTGTGTGTGTGTGTGTGTGTGTGTGTGTGTGTGTGTGTGTGTGTGTGTGAGAGACCAAGGAGCACAAACTCCCCACATGACACTGTTGCCCTTTCTGGACTGTTCACAGGATGGTCACAAACTCAATCAACAGACCACTTGTGTGTGGACTGATAACTGAACATGTGTGTTTGTCTGTTTATGTGAGTATCTCAGTGTGCCATAATATATTATATTTAATATATTATGTCTTATATCAGCATTTGTATATGACCTTTAGGACTACAACAGCTTTTAAAATTGAATTGTTATTCACTGCTATATTTCTATAATGTTTATTTAGTGTATAATTTTCCTTGAATGTCAGTCGGAAGTGTTAGTATGAATTTTATTGCATAGTGTAACTGCACATATGATTAAATCAGGTGTGGAAGCCTCATCACTGAAGGTCTGAATATCCTTCACGCATTGCAGTTCTTTTAATACATAAGGTAAAGCTGGAACACTGCAGAGTTGACTGTTTTCCCTGTGTTAGCATCCCTGTGTTAGCATCCCTGTGTTAGCATCCCTGGTTCATCTCAAAAAAGGCTTGGCTTTGACCCTAAAGCTCAGATAAAAATCTTTGCTTGTGCTTTGTTGTGATGGAGTGAGAGCATGAATGTGTGCGTCTGGTTATGGGGTGAGCGGATGAGTGTGCATCTGGTGATGGGGTGAACGGATGAGTGTGCATCTGGTGATGGGG